>NW_006921735.1:1958261-1965763 GCF_000298275.1 Orycteropus afer afer
ATATAATAGCCCAGTGTTGAAGGCATTTGATCACTAACTAGAAGGTTGGTGGTTAAAACCCACCAGTCACTCCACAGAAAGAAGAAGAAGACTGGGCAGTCTACTTCCATAATGACTTATCACCTCGGAAACCCAAGGAGGTCACTGAGTCCAAGTCCACTGGATGGCAGTGAGTTTGGTTTATTTGGTACCTACCTACCTACCTACATACATACATACATATATACACACACACATTCTGGATTTAATAATTAAAAGCTATATCTTTATGCTACAATCTTTGGCCTTAATTTTGTGGGATCTTGTACAAGTTGATTAACATAGTTCAATCTTTTGAAAAATGAGGTTAATGATGTCTATTTTATAAGACTATTATAAGAATGAGAGATATCCTTTGTAAAGATCTAGTTTTGCACCCTTAACTACCCTTCCAGAGAATCAACATATTATTGCACAATAAAATAATTGGTATTCATACTCATGTCTCTTATCCTAAGAGAAAATTCCTTCATCAGAATGAGAAGTAATGCATTGTTTCAAAACAGTTCTATCAAATTGATTAATATTTCAAGATTTTGCATTCCAAGGGAGAAAGTATTAATTTTATTAAAACAAGTGACTTTATCTGATGCCAAAACAGAATCATGTATATTAGATTTCACAATTAAAACTATATAATGAAACTGAAAATATCAATGATGCATCAGATTTAATGTGGTATTTATATCCAATTTTTACAAATATAATACAATTATTAATATATGTGCCATCAAGTTATTTACTGAACAATATGTTAAGCTTCCATTTGATAAGAAGCACACAATATATTACTGTAAGAAAGGAAACGTTATATTTTCTTTATGCCTATTTATATGTTTTACATCAAACTGAATTGCAACTATAATCCACTGTTGTAACTTTAGTTTAAAGATGAACAACATATACAATTGTATACCTTAAATAGACAAAGTCTAGTTATACAATAAGTGTTAATGTTGATATAAGCAGTAAATCTATTTTAAAAGATTTATTCTCATATTTTTAATACATTGTACTATTTAAAGTCACCCATTAGTGGTAATATTTCTGAGATAATCTATTATATAAAAATTATTTATAATAACAAATTTACTTGAACTTCAAAGAGTATGGAATTGTATTTATAACCTTATTTAATACACGAATATCTACTTACTGGTTATATATACATGCTCTTTCTATCTACAGTATTTCTTTAAATGTTTCCTTTTGCTTACTAATTTCTTTGCTCATCATTCTCTGAATCTTAAAACTTGTATCTGGGTTCAAACCTTCTTCAAAACCAACCCATAAGACCCTTCAGTGAGAATCTCCTACTAGTAAATTCTCTTCATTTTTTCTTGAGGAAAAAAAAAACAAACTTTACTTAATGTTATTACTAAAGATAGCTTCAATGAATATACAGTTCTAGGTTCATAGGTGGTTTCTCCCATCATTTTCATTTTTGAAGGTCCTATTTCACCACCTCCATTGCTCTTAATGAGAAGATCTGGTAGCACAGTGCCTAAGGCACTTGGCTGCTAACCAGAAGATGGCGATCCAAACCCACCAGCCACTCCAAAGAAGATCTACTTCCATACAGATTTACTGCCTTGGAAACTCAATGGGGTTCACTGTAAGTCAGCATCTACTTGATGCAGTGAGTTTTTTTGTTTGTATGTATGTTTTTTTGTTTATTGATATTAATAAGACAGCTATCATTTTACTTGCAATTACTTTGTAGGAAGTCTGCTCTCTTTATGAACATTTAAAATTCTGTTTATGGAATTCATCAATTACATTATGATGATATATTTGTGTATTTAATTTTACTTTTCCTGCTTGAAATTTGCTATATTTTCCCAATTTGAATATTGAGCCTTTTATCAATTTTCCAAATTCTTAAGAAATTATCACTTCAAATATAGCCTTTTTATCATGTAAACTCATGTTCTTAGAACCTCATCTGTGGGAATTTTTCTGAAGTCTAGATTTAAGCAGTGCTAACTGGATATCCATTTATTAGGCACATAAGAAACTACCAGAAAGAACAATTTAATTTTTGACTTTGGTTTTATCAGGACACATAAGAGTGTAAATTTTGTACATCAGCACTCCTATGTGCTGTCTGTCAAATTAGTGACCCCTCATCTGTCCGTTTGTCACACTGTGGTGGCTTGCGTAATGCTATGATACTGGAACTCACCGGTATTTCAAATACCAGCAGGGTCACCCATGGTGAACAGGTTTCAGTGGGGCTTCCAGACTAAGGGAGATGAGGAAGAAGGATGTCCTGGTCCACTTCTGAATAAATTGGCTGCTGAAAACCACATGAATAGGAAGAAGTGCATCCAGAATGCTCCTTGGAAGCGAGAATGCCCAGAATCTGTCTCACATATTTTGGTCATGTTGTTAGAAGGGACCGTTCCTTGGAGAAGGATATCATGCTTGCTAAAGTGGAGGGTCAACAAAAAGGGGAAGGCCCTCAATGAGATGTTTTGGCATGGTGGCTTAGACGATGGACTCAGGTATGGCAAAGATTGTGAGGCTGGCACAGGATCGGGTGGTGTTTCGTTCTGTTGTACATGGGGTCGCTATGAGTTGCAGCTGATTCAACAGCATCTAATAACAACAACAGCAGTGAAACATTGCCTGATATAGTGCAGATGACTCCCTTTGGTTGGAAGGCATCCAACATAAGACTGGGCATGAGCAGCCTGTTCAAAGTAGAGTCGACCTTAATGACATACATGGAGTAAAACTTTTGGGACCTTCATTTCCTGATGTGGCGTTAGTGAGCTGAAATGGACTGATGTTGGCCACTTTGAATCTGGTCTAGTATGCTGGGAATGACAATTAAACATGAATGGGGTTGCAATCATCATTAAAAGAACTTTCAAGATCGATCATGAAATACAATGCTGTTAGTGATAGGATAATACCCATATGCCTACAAGGAAGACCAGTTAGTACTACTATTATTCAAATTTACGCACCAACCACTAAAACCAAAGATGAAGAAATTGAAGACTTTTACCAACATCTGCAGTCTGAAATAGACCAAACATGCAATCAAGATGCATTGATAATTACTGGTGATTGGAATGTGAAGTTGGGAACAAATCAACTTGATGGTACCTAACAACAACAATAAAAATAACAATAGACCAGCCTGTGAGCTGAACAACTACACCAGGGAGATGCACTCCTTAGAGGAGTCAACCTTTAGAGACCAGAGGGGCAGCATTTGTATAGGGGGAAAGCACAGGGAAGAGTAACCACATGGAGGAGGTGGGAGGAGAGCTTTTTCACTGTGGGGATTGTAATTGGTGTTGTGAAACAAAATGTGTAAAATAATAATAATTTGGGATCTCTTCATTCATTTTATTTGGCGTGTCATTATATCTCTTAATCCTGTAAGAAAGGAGTTATTAACTTTATCCTGAGGCTCATATGTTTAGTCAAATCCTTGTGGACAGGGATAGATGCAGACTATAATCCCAGGTTTTCTTTTTCCTAGTGGAAAAGTTTCTGGAATGAGGGGAATCTACACTATAAATTCTGGACTAATTTTGATTTTGAGAAGGTAATACAACAGAGTTTATGAGATATAATTTATTATCATCAGAACTTTCAAATAAATAAACCACTCCTGTTGACAAATGTAGGAGCTCTGGTGGTGTAGGGCCTAACGCATTAGATGGCTAACCAGAAGGCTGGTGGTTCAAACCCACACTCTGCAGAAGGAAGTTTGGGCAATCTAATTCTGTAGTGATATCACTTCAGAAACCCAAGGAGGGGTGGCTATGAGTTGGATCCAACTTGACAGCAGTATGTTGTTGTTTGTTGTTACTGACAAATGTATATGCCCTGATATTTTTTAAGGTAAAAAAGGCAAGCAACCATTGCCATGGACTCGGACCTGACTCACAGTGACCCCTCCTTGGGTTTCTGAGGCAGTAGCACTACAGAAGTAGATTGCCCAACCTTCCTTACGAGGAGTGGCTGGTGGGTTTGAACCGCCAGCCTTCCTTCTGAGGAGTGGCTGGTGGGTTTGAACCACCAGGTTAGCAGTCAAATGACTTATATATTCTCTTAGTTTGGATAGGATTTATTTTAATTCATCTCACTTGTAATATAAATGCATTTCTTCAATATCAGGCTCATCTTCTTTCAATTCTGGGAAATTTTTTTGTCATTAACCCTTAAAATATTGGCTCTTGCACATTCTCTCTGTCCTTTCTCCTTTTGTTTTGGACATAAAGCTTCCTATTCTGTCCTTTCAGTTTGTCTTTCATATTTTACATTTTTTAATTTATGGTATATTCTAATAATTTTCTCAAAATGTGCTTCTAATTTCCTCTTCACGTATGTTTAATTAAGGGCTTAATATATGTACTTATTTTATTGCAATAACTAGATTTTTGTTTCTTGAAGTTCTATTTGATTCATTCTCAAATACATTTTTATATTGCATAGTGTGTATAATATTAAGGTTTCTTTCTATTCCTTTAATGTCTTTAATTATTTTCAACTCTTTAAAGAATCCAGTATTATTTTTTATTATTTTAGGTTCATGGGCTACTAATTCTCTTGGCTGTTTTGTTGGATAAGTCTAAGTCACAATGCATCAGTTCTTTTTTTAAAAATATTTTATTGTGCTTTCAATGAAAGTTTACATAGCAAATTATGTTTCCATTTATCAATTGCCACAAAGGAGCTCTGATGGCGCTGTTGTTAAAGCATTAGGCTGCTCACCAAAGGGTCAGAGGTTCAAACCCACCAGCCACTCTGTGAGAAAGATAAGGCAGTCTGCTACTGTAGATATAATTACAGCCTTGAAAACCCTATGGGGCAGTTCTACTCTGTCTTGTAGGATTGCTATGAGTCACAATAGATTCAATGGCAGTGGGTGTGTTTGGTGTTTCGTTTTATCAATTTCTACACAAATTGTTTGTGACACTGCTTACATTTTTCCTCATCAATATTCTTCTCATTTACATTCTGATTGTTCCATTTTCAGTAACTAGTTTCCTTTCTTCCCCCCTGTGATGGTTGGGGTTGTATATCAACTTGGCTGGACCACAATCCTGACTGGTTTAAATAATTGTGATGTGGTTATTCCCATGATGAGATCATATATATATGTTTTGAGCAGTCAATCCATTGAAAGACAGTTTCCCTAGGGGTGTGGCCTGCTTCCAATATATATATGGACATCCTGGGAAAATGAGAGACTCTTCTGTGTATCTGGATCCTGTTGTGCTGCCTACAACTGTTCGTGAGCAAACAATTCACCATTTAGACTGGTGATCTTGGATTCGTCATCCACCGCAGTCAACAGTTGCCATACTGCCTGCCAACACTGAGTTTGTCAGCCCCTGAAGCTGCGTGAGGAAAAGCCTCCAGTTTGACATTTGATCCAGGAACTTGGGACTTGCCAGCTTCTATAAGTGTGTGAGCTATTTTCCAAAGATAATTTTTTTTATGTATATATATAAGCTTTACTGGTTTTGTTTCTCTGGCGACCCGACTAACACACCCCTCTCCACTATTGTCATCTTTGCTCTACAGTATTTGTTGACTGTTTTGTCTCATAGATAATTTTTTAAAGAAGTACCATATTCACGGATGATATATTCTTTATCTATAAATCTGTTTCTTAGCTAAAAGGTGACATCAGGGGATTGCTTTTGTTCGAGGTTTAGAGTATGTCAGGGTGATACTCTCATAGAATCCTCTAGTCTTAACCTGTCCAGTAAGTCTGAATTTTTAAAAGAATTTGAGATTCTTTTGTACATTTTTCTCACGTTTTCAGGATCCATCTGTTGTGGTCCTGATCAGAATAGCTGGTAGTGGTAGCTGGGTACCTTCTAGTTCTTCTAGTCTCAGAGTGGAGGAGGCCATGATTCATGTAGACTTGTAATCCTGTAAACTAGTCTATTCTCTGATTCTTTGGTTTTCCTTTTTTCTTTTCTGCTCTGCATGAGAAGAGACCAATAGTTGTACCTTAGATGGCTGCTAACAAGCTCTTAAGACCCAAACACTACTCAATGTATACGTAATGTCATCTAATGGGGATCATTTTTATATTCATTTCTCAGTTCAGAATTCTAGAGCTGGTGCAGTGCCTAAGGCATTTGACAGCTAACCAGAAGGTCTGTGGTTCAAACCCACCAGCCCCTTAAAGAATGGAAGATGACACAATCTACTTATGTAAAGATATCCTGCCTAGGAAACCCAATAGGGTTTGCTATGAATCAGAATTGACTCGATGACAGTGGGTTTGGTTTTTGTTTTTTATGTGGTTAGTATAAAAATGCAGTTTTAATTTTCATGCACTTTTTTTTTTCTCACCAGCCAGAATCCCTGGCAGTTGAATGACACTTTCATTACATTATTGAGCTTCTCTCTCTGTGTGTGTGTGTGTGTGTGTAGTTGTAGGGGGCTCATCTACTCTCCTTTACATGCTGAGTCCAGCTTCTCAGGATTTAGGCAGGATTTTCACTATCATCTCTGTATTGCATGTTTCCTAAGGCCCCATCTTTTGTCCTAAATGGTTGAAACCTTCTTTTAGCCATTAGGCACTCAATCCAGGTTCAGTACCAGACAAAATGATATGCAGATTTAGGACACCTTGGAGAAGGATTTTCTTTCATATATTTTGGGTTCAGGCATATATTTAAAGGAACCTTAGTGGTGAAATGGTTAAGCACTTGACTGGCAACTGAAAGGTTGGTGGTTCTAATAGATTCAGCTTCTCCACAGGAGAAAGACCTCCCAATTAGCTCTCATAATGATTAAAGCCTAGAAAATCCTGTGGGGCACTTTTACTCTTCCACATGGTCACTATTTGTGAAAACTGAATCAATGATACCTAGCAACAACAATATGTGCTTAAATCCTTTTTCCAAAATCATATTCCAATTTCTCATGCATTTGAATTGAGGGGTGGGAGAAACAGTTCAGTCTGTCATCAGTTCTGTTCCTGGAAATTTTTTTCCCAGCTGGATGTTTCTTTACTAAGTATCCATTAAACTGATTCCAGATATAACTAGAAACTGTTGTTGTTATGTGCCATCAAGTCAGACCTGACTCACAGGAATACCTCCTTGGGTTTCCGAGGCAGTATCACTATGGAAGTAGATCGTCCAACCTTCCTTCTGAGGAATGGCTGGTGGGTTTGAACTGCCAGCCTTCTGGTTAGTAGTCAAGTGCCTTAGGCACTATGTTACCAGCGCTCCTAACTAGAAACTAGGGAAAGTAATTCCTATAAAAATGCCAATAGCCACTGTTGTCCCCAACAATCTAGAAAAACACAGAATCTTAAATTATGTATTTTCTTCCTTAAACCTCATGTTGCGTTAATTACAAAAGTGAAGAGGAGAGTAATTCTGTAAGCAGTTACACACTGGTTCAACACTTCCCTTAGCAATCATTTTTATATTCACAACTCTGATTACTAAAGAACATTCTGTTACTAA
>NW_006921735.1:1966263-1967581 GCF_000298275.1 Orycteropus afer afer
TTAATTTCCTTTGTACTACAATGGTCCAGATGTGGAAGTCTGCAAAATCTATTCCCTTTGTGGAGATTCATAATCACATTAACATATCAAAAGCCCTTATTAGTTCTAGAGTAAGAAAACTTTCCTTAACTCAATGTTTCTCAAACGTATTTGGCCCACAGATCTTGTTTCTTCTCTTTGAATAATTCCCACAATACTTTTGGAAGCACTGGGTCCAAATGTGTATCTTTAATTCCTTATATGTGCCCTTTGACACATTTATTAATTTAATTTAATTTTCCTTACTGTAAAATGGCAATAAAAATAAGAGTTGCTTGACAAGGTTATTGTTTAGGTTGAATGAGATGTGAAACCTCATAGCAAATGTAATGTACCAAATTCAAGTAGTTTTAATTTAGTGGAGGAATTTGTATACTATGGAAGTGTTTTTTATTTTACAAAATGATTTTCTTAAATATTAATTTAAATAACAAAATTTTGTGGCATTTGAAGTAAATCTAATAAGACCATTAATTTAACCACTTTTAAGGAAAATGTATATTGTGGAAAATGTGTACTTTTATGTTCCTAAGAGGTCTTACTACAATTTACCCTGATGTAGTAAAAGCTATCCTTTGCAATATGTTAGTTATAATACTTCTCATATTCATCCTTTTCCACTTTAGTGTTAAGTTTCAGGAACTCTGTCTTTTCCTCACTATCCTCTCTTCCAGTGTAACCATAATGTATCAGAACAAGCATCCTTAATCTCCAACTTTGCATATACACTCATGAGACTTATAAAAATATTTATATAACATCACATCCCTATTAAATATTACCTTCTCAGATTATATATGAAAGTTATAATAAATGCCTATTTTTCTTCAATGGAAAGGTGGCTAAGTTACAACAGTTATATAAAAATATGGGTGAAGACTATTCTCAGAAGAAATGATAAGTTCAAAGGTCCTGGGATGTAAATGTGTTTAGAGTGTTTAAGTACAAAGGAGATATTTCTATGCTGGTTGTCTTGTGACTGAGGGATTTGACTGGTAACCAGAAGACTGGCGGTTCAAACCCACCAACCACTCCTCAGAAGGGAGATTGGGCGATCTACTCCCATAGAGATACCGCCTCGGAAACCCAAGGAGGGGCCACTATGAGTTGGATATGACTCAATGGCAGTTAGTTTTTTTTTTGTTTGTTTGTTTTTTTTTTTTTTGCTTGTTTGTTTGTTTGTTTGATGGTAGGAGAATAGAAAAGTATGATAAGGTTAGAGTGACAGGAGTAATAGGCAAAGGCTAGATCATATAAGGGCTGTTGTTGTTGTTATGTG
>NW_006921735.1:1967729-1977652 GCF_000298275.1 Orycteropus afer afer
CCTTCCTTCTGAGGAGTGGCTGGTGGGTTTGAACCACAAGCCTTCTGGTTAGCAGTCAAGTGCCTTAGGCACTATGCTACCAGAGCTCCTCATATAAGGGCTACTAGGAGTTTATTCTAAGGGTAATGGGCAGCAGTGGGTTTAGATGTAGGCCTCTGGCTTCAAGAAAGAATACAGTGGAGATTTGCAATAACTAGAAGCAAAGGTTGGACAACTGCTGCAGTAACCTAGATGAAAGATGTTGCCACTGCAGATTACAGGTGCATAAATACAGACAACAAAGAGTGTTCCAATTAAAGATATAATTTGCATTTCAAAGTCCAAGAGTGTTTTGAAATAAATTACATGGGTGATGCAAGAAGAAAGAGGAATCACAGATAATGTCTCCCCCCCCCCTTTAACCTACTTGCAATTTACTAACACCTGCAGTGTTTGTTTGGTAGGGGCCAAATTATATAGGGGAGGAATCAATTATTCTTGCTTTGGTATGTTATGTTTGAGATGCCTATTAGGCATTCATGACAAGAAGTTGAATAAGAAGTTGTTGCATATAAAGTATTGAGCATGAGAATTTTACATTTGGTCTCTGAAGTCATGGAATATTCAGGGAAAGTGAAGTTGTATTTAGAAAAGAAGTATTTCTTGTCCTTCTTCCACTAACAGGTCATTTGCACATTTTGGAAGTTTTTCTGGAACAGATCATGTATGTATACCTACTCCAAAGGTTTACTATGTATTCATGATAATTAGTAATGATTACTATTGAGCACATTAGGCACAGCTTTATATTTGTTATTCCCATCTACAATAAGCCTTATGTTTGTTGAACTCTCCTTTATTTAGGGCCCATTAAATCACTTCTATATTCTCATATCACACTGTGTTTTTCTTTGTAGCACTCATTACAGTGTTAGCAGTCAAACCCACTGCCATCAAGTTGATTCCAACTCATAGCGACCCTATAGGACAGAGAAGAGCTACCTCATAGGGTTCCCAAGGTTGTACATCTTTAAGGAAGCAGATTGCCCTATCTTTCTCCTATAGAGGGCCTGATGGGTGCCAACTACTGAACTTTTGGTTTTCTGCTGAATATTTTAACCACTGAGCCACCAGATTTCCTTTCTCAATAGTTAATGACAAAATTTTAAAAAGTTTTCTTCATTGATGTATATAGCTCACTCCTTCTTTCCTGCTTACTTTTGCTTTCTGTACAAGTATATCATTTGATAATTCTTTCAGCAAGAGTCATAGGTAATAAATTCTCCTAGTTTTTGTCTGAAAATATTTTGCCTCCATACAAGAATGATAGTTGAGCTGTCATTTCAAACTTTGCCTAGATATTTTAAGATATTTTCCCATTGTCCTCTAACACCTTTTGTTAATGAAAAGTCTGCTGTTGGGTTGTTTCCTATAGGTTCTGCGTGAGCCCTGGATTATGACAGTTTCCCAATGGTGCCATATTGGGGTTACGTTTGCTTGGGACTTCTGAGCTAACTGCTAAATGCTACTATTAAGGTTAATAAAAATTATACATACTATTCTATTATGTAGTTTTCAGAACCTTTTTATTTTTTCTTAGTCCTTTTAGACCAGCCTGTAGAAGATAATAATTTAGATGACAAGATAATAATAAATTATTGACAAATTTACCAAGCATTATGTCTTTATGGATCGAATCACCAACTTTGCATGAAATTTCCCACTAATAGTCTGTTTTTGGAAAAACTACCTGACTAAAGATTGTGAAATATAATTTGTAACTTAATTTTTAAAAGACATCTATATAATATCTTTGCTTAATGACATATTTAAAACAAAGTTATTGAGCCTAATTCTCTTATTGGTTTATAAGGATATTCAATACATATATTTTTAAATTGTTCTCTTTCCCAGTATTAATTCATATACAGAAATAATAATAAGAAATCTTCGATTCATTGAGTCTCAATTATACAGCAGGTGTTTTATAAATATCCCCATATTTCATTCTCACAAACATAATTATCTCCATTGTACAAATGAGGGAAATGAGGCTGAGAAAGATTTACCCAAGATCATACAGCTAGCAGATTCATATTCAGGGCTGTTTATCCCAGAGAGGTTTCTTTTTATTAGACCACAGTGCTGCTATCATACATTTGGCAGAAAAATTCCTCATGTTCAGAACATTATCGTTGCCTTCATTGTCTTCACTGTTCAGCCTAGTTTCTAAGTCAACAGGAACGATATTAGAAATGTCGTGCAATACTAAGTAGGGCTGAAGTTTTCCCATGGAGAATACCTGAAGAATGTTTCACCTGCTTTTTCCAAGTCTGCTGTCCGTTACTTACAGTCTCCAGGTCTGCTCAATGGACCACCATTTACAGATACCCTCTACTCTGCTGTCTGGCTAGGCCTTTTCACAGCTTTATTACTGCTATGTATAATTCTGGCATGGGTAAGCATTGATTTTATGCTGCTTACCCCAGTTCTGAGTCTTTGTAATTGAAATAAGTAAAATTAAGTTCACTCTTTAAACTCAACTCTCAATTCTTGAATATTTCAGAGTACTGCCCACAGTCTTGAATTGGTATTGTCAAGATATGATTAGAACAACTGTCAAAATAGGAGTCCAGATGAGATCTAGAATTTCTACCATGAGAGAATAGAGAAAGAAAGATCAGAGAAAGAGACAAAAGGGATGTGCAGAAGTGGGAGAGGGAGGTGAGGAATTTTGTAGCTATGACTACATGAGCAGCATCAGGACCATTATATGATTGTTTCAAATGTAACTTTTGGTTAATCTATTCACTTATGGCTATTTCATGTGACCATATTGTAGAATAGTCTGTCCTGATTAGTAGCCATGGTCAAGTCAGTTTTTAAAATATATTCATAATCAGTGGAGTATGACAATATATGCTGTATCTATCTCATTTGTCTATCATTTATCTATCATCATCATCCCATAGTTTTAATTAGAATCCACGGTCAAATATAATTATTATGTTAAATTGATTATTCTTTTCACATATTGCTATTGTTTCTATTATGTATAATCAAGGGTTAAAATAAAAATATCCCCCAGGGAATCTTCCCAATTCTGGATCTTTCAGATATAAAAATGAAGGCAAAATAATATATGAGGAAAACTATATCACTGCATTTTACTATTATTTATATTTTTAATTTTACAGTTGCTCACATATCCTTTATTTTTATCAATTACATTTATGGTCTATAAATACTTGTTGAGTGTGTATTATGCATGCATAAGGTCATAATGACATTTCAGTGAACAGTTTATGGAGATTTTTGATCCTGTGGCTATTTAACTGTAAGGAATCAATAACTTGCCTAGGACTTCAAAATGCTAATCCTGCATACAGGGCACATCAAGTTATGATAGGGGAGACAGGAATGGAGAAATGAGTTAGTAATCAGATAATTTAAAGCAAAGAAATTCTTCCTGAATGATCTTTTTAATTGAAGGAAAAAAAAATCACTTGAATTTTCTTTATGGTTGCCTGAAACTTTCACTTCATTTTTCATCTGGAGACACAGGCTTTCTGTTGGTGTAAGCTTGAAATGATTTATGATATATTATATTCATAATGTCTAATATGAAGGATAATAAGCTGAAATGTACAATCAGCTGGAATGGGACTTCAGATGTAAAATACTCTCAATATTTCTCATCATGCTTCTCCTAATTACTTGGAATATTCATCTGTTTTAAACTTCATGGATTTGGATTTTATACAACACAGTGCATTTGTGACATTTTTTTTTAAGTGGAAAAAGAAGTCACCCTCATATGCAGTATATTTTCTCTAGGCTAATAAGCACTAGTAAATAAATTTATGTATTTATAAAATGAAGTTGTATTAATTGATCTACATACATTTAAAAATATTCCTTATATTAAGTAGAATAGACAACATCACAGAAGAAATTCACAAGAAGTCTCACCGATGGGTTGATTCAAAAGGAATAGTCAATTTTTTAGGTAAGTTTGGTAGAATATCTATTGTTTTCATATGATTAAATATAATATAAATATAAAGTATTGTTTTTCAAGTTTCGATGTCTTGGTTTTGTTAGTAGTGTTTCTATCCATAATTGTAAAGTAGTGACTATTTCTCTTCACTTTATAATATCTCAAAATGCAAAAACTAAGTGTATCTGACACAAAATCCCTGTAGTTACACTTTTTAACAAAGAAACAACTAAGAATGCCAAATTTACAATTTGGATTGCCTTTTTAAAGATAGAATCACAAAACACCCATCCAGCTGTTTGAAAGAAAAACAGTTGTGCTTTTTCCTTTTTTTGCTTGTAACATATCAGTAAATGACCTTGATGGACATTGTTCAACCTGTTATCAATTATCAACCAGCTTAGTAGGAATCCAGTTCTTCTAATAAGCATTTCAACCCAGTAAGTAGTTAAGCCAGGTATGAGGACTAACGTAGTAGTATTCTTTAAGTCAAGAAAAGGCTTTATGCAAGTTAATATAAAAAGGAGTTTCACAAAGAATTTCTTATTTACCATGTATGCATTATGAAAGTAAAATTAGCATGGGATGATCTCAGGAAAGAAATACATAGTTTTGAATTAGACACTGAAATAATGTAAATGTATGAGAAGTTGACAGATTCATGTTGCCAATGTTATGAAAAAAATGATGTGGCAAAAAAAAATTAAGAGGTACTTTTTATTTTTTATAACAGGGCTGGTTCCTATTAGCTGTTAATTTATTATAGTTTTCATCTGCAAAGTTAAGAACTAGTGTTATGGAAATCCAAACTGAGGGATACTACTCACTTTTAGAATGGGCATTAGAAGTTTGCAATTGCACCCAGATTTGTTTCCTTTTTGTTAGTAGGCCTCTGTTAAGAGAGTGGTAGTTGCAAACACATACGTGGGTTTGCCAGTAACAACTCACAATTTGTGCAAAGTTGAGTCTTCGAAACTGAGCAAATTTGCTCTCAATTTCCCGCCAGCGCTTGCTGAGCTGGATCTGAGTTGGCTCCACTGCCATTGCGGCCCCATCCTCAGACAAGCCCTCAGCTTGCCTACGCACTGCATTCAGCTCCTCTTTCTTCTTCTGCAATTCACGATCAATTTCCTATTGAGCAAAACCAATACAGGGCCCAGGGCAGTTAGCTAACCACATTAACCAACCTGCAAGCAGCAAAAACTTCTCTCAGAAATTTTATAGGCTGTTGTCACTTTATTGTCATCCTTCAAAATATATAGGTGTTATTGTCATCCTCACTCAATAATCCAAATATCATCTCAGTTATCCTTTGAATGCTCAATTTTGGATATTCTAACTAAGAAAATATTTAAAGGTGTCTACTATTTTCTTTCTTCTGCATTTCACTTCTGTTTTAGGGGTTGACAATTGCAGTTATCACTCATTATTTACTAGTGGCTATTCATATAGCATATAATTTAGAGGGTAAGTAAATAAATTATTTCCTTTTAAAACTTTTAGGGGACTGAACAGAGAACAGAGCAAAATAAAAAGTGTAAAATAATAACAGAAAAAATAAAACATCTTCAGACAATATGCAAATAAATCGATTGAGATTTGACAGTGATGTATGAAGATGCACTGATGAAATGAATGTGCTAACATGAGAAAGAAGTCGTCCATATACCGATAAATCATTTGTTCATCTGGAACAAAGATACACAAAGTCAATTACAATTTTACCAGAAAACACATGACATTTCTTAATTCATTTTACATGTTTAAAAGAAAAACATTTTATTCATTCAACATTGTCACTTGGATAACACTTAATACAATACATTTATTAAAACAACACAGTACAAGGCAACGCATCAAATCAAACAGAATGCTAATAGAGGGAACAAGAACATCAACATTTAAAATATGATCCAAACAGGTTGTGTTCAAGTCATTAAGCAGTAGCAATAAAATCTAGTACTGGCATTCTAAAACAACATTACCTTTAGTTTCCTTTCATCTCTGGGTTCAGGTAGGCTGGCTAATTTTTTCTCAATGTCATCCAAGCATTTCAGGAGATCATCAGCCTGCCTCTTGTACTGATACCACTGATGAGAAATCTCTAGAGCCTTTTTTCTTCTTTGAGACCTCAAATCCTGTTCATGGTGTAGATATTATTAAAACATCAATATACAGGTATGGTGCAATTCTGTTAGTAGTTATTTAAACATAATTGGAGTCACTCATCTTGTATAGCTTACGTTAAATTCACATGTAAACTGCTAGACAGTCAAATGCATGATTAAATTATCTATTATGTAGAAGGACTCAAGTACATGAACAATCAACTTAAAGTATTTTCGTTTAGCATGTTCACATGTGTTTTAAAATCTTCTCATAGTTAATTGCCTTGTAACGAGTTAAGTAAATTTTATGTAGTACATGTGAAACACTTTAATATATAAAAACATTTGAATTAACTAGATACTTGCACAAGTTTAGACAGCTTGTGTTTGACTTTTAAAATAGATAAAAAATTAAAAAAAATATATATTTAGCCCTGAGTCCATCAACAAAACAGTTTCAATAGCCAACTAATAGATACATTTGTGGTTTTACAATCCCATGTAAGGACGTTTCATAGGCCATTAATATTTTGTGATGAGAAAGGTAAAGCCAGTCAATCATTTCATAAATTGTTTCAAGTTATATATGTAAGAGTGTGAACAGTGTTTATACATCTCTGAAGATACATGAAGATGACAAATTAAATGGCAGAAAAACACTCTTTTCTTTCAAAGGCTTGTATGGCCAACTTTTTCCATGACATCAAATCATGTTCTAAATGTAAAACAATGAATGATTTTTAAAAGCAAACAAAGTATTTGGCTTCCAACCATCCTCATGAGAAAAATAAGGATGACAGGCTTGAGAAACCATTGAAGGGTCAGAAGATCAATCACCTAGGTCCTTACAAGCACATGCAATGTCTTCCCTAGTCAAGAGGATTCCTTGAAATGCCATTTCATAACTCAAGAAAATATAAAGCCTCTGCATACAGCTTTTATGCAGAACAGTAGCAATTAGGGTTTCATACCCAGGTTTAACTTTAGCAAAAGAGAATAATGACTATCAAAGAACTTCTGAAATATTCATTGCCTGTGAAACTTTTGACCTTTAAAATAGTTCATAAGGACAAAACTTGGAACCACTTGTCATGTTCACATAGTTACTGAATTGATGGGTGATCTAGACTGGCTTGGCAAGTGGAGTCCACTAAGTGTTTTTATCATATATATCAAGAATGATCTAGATTTTATTAATCCAGTGTTTGAAATTAGGAATACAAAATGTACTGCAGTTTACACTTTAAGCTGAATTTCGGAACCTCTTGTGGAGGTAATATGTGGCTCTGATGAGCCAGAAGGGATGCTGCTTTTTTCAAAGGTACTTCGATCCAGCCATGTGAATGAGAGTTGGGCCATGCCTTATTCATGACACTACTCACATCTTCTCAAAGAGAAAATACTTGGTAGCCATAACATCAGAAATTCCTTTCATTGCCTGAGCTCAAAGTAATGTGTACTATTTAAAATTCTTTGGGGACATTATATAGATTTATTTACAGATATGGCATATGACATTTAAATGCCACTGTTTCGTATGACACGCGTCATCACATGACCAATGTAGATGCTTCTAAAAGCTTGGTCACAGTCAGAAGTATGTGAATTATACAGCTTTCTGATTTTCTGAGCACATTCAAATTTGCTCTTACATTCCCTTGAGGCTTTTTCTGTTTACTATATTTATCAGCAGTTACCTTCAGAACACCTGCTGGCCAATTAGATTTTCCTTGTGGATTCCTTGCAGGCACAATATTGTGTAATTACATTCTCAGCAGTGTTTATTAGGTTGTCTGACTACGTGGGAAAAGGTTTTATCCTCTGATTTGCATATAGAAAGTAGATTCCATCCAACTACTAGGTGGATCCACCTATGTGGCTACAGAGCTCTAAAAGAGTGATTTACAATGAAAAGCTTCCAGCATTTAACAATATTAGAAAACCAGCCAAACATGCAAATACTGAATATTGCAAAGCATATGCCCCCCAAATCCAAATAAAATAATAGAGTTATTGCACAAAACCTTTCACAGCCTCGTCTTAAGAGCTTCTTAGATATTATAGAAAAATTAACAAGCTGTTCACTTCTTCCTACATAAATCAAGATGAGTCACACAGGTGCTCGAAAGCCATACACTACCTCTGCTTAATAAGAATGGCAGCAATTTTTATTCAAAAGAACTGAAATTACTTGTGAGGATACCTATATAAACATTAGACTCTTACAGATGCTTCGCTAATTACAAAGAGTGGCTCTCCTAAAGAAAAAGGGAAATGTATTAAAAATAAAAAATAAGTGGAATTTCAGGCCTTATTTGACAAGTATTACAGTGCCAACAAAAAAATTGGACTTATGCTAAAATAAAGTCCATAAAGTAAAGGAAGCAGGAAGCCTGGATGAAAACATAGACTGGTTATTCTGGAAGTAAAGCAGGTTTTTCAACACAAATACAAAATAGCTTATAAAATAATGTATATTCAAAAAAGTCAACGTATAAGGACTCTGAAGGATGTTTTTAACATCTTTCTAATAAGTGGCCAGAAAAAATAATTTAAGCAAAACATTAAAAAAAATCAAATAGTTTGTAAGTAACACATCATTCAGACACCACTAAAAAATGTTAAGGAAAGGAAATGCACACAAATTGAATGGGGAAGAAAAAAAGTACCTTAGGGGTGACTAAGATTCTAAAGCAGATTTTTATTTATGCACAATATAGTTTACCCTACATATTAAAAATAAAAACAGGCAAGGTATATTATAATTTGAGCTCTAATACCTTGAGAGCATTATGTTTTGTCTGTAACAGCTGCTGTTTTATCTTTATTTCCTCTCGCTTTCTCTCATCTGTGATTCTTTGTTGTAAGTTGTCTCCTCTTTGCAATAATTCTTTTACAGTACCCTCATTGTCTTCACTCTGATTAAAAACAACAAGTACAGTCTTCATTTTTGTTTTTAAAAAGCTGTACATCGTTAGCAGAGATAATAAGACATGTTATTAAAGCACACACAAAAAATTCAATTTAAAACTTTCAGGGAACATTATTATAAGATACGTGCTCATAGTTTTTCTTTTATGTGCTGTACTTTGTTTTAAAAGAATGAAGTTTCCTCCTGCCTCGACCAAAACAACACGTTTTCAGGGGTAAATGTAGGTAGGTGGGGGAGTAAAGTACTTCATCACTTCAGAAAAGTCATTGATTGCTGTGAAAAACTTCTTCTGGCTTTGTTTTCAGGAAAATTCTCAGAATCCAAGCCTGAACAAGTAAAATAAGCTGGTTCTTTATAGTGATAACTAATCCATATGAGAATATGAATGTGTAAGTGTGGGATGGTAATAAATACAAAAATTTTGGAAAATATCTAAAATAATTTTTTAATGTTGTGTACACTAATTTCTATCCTATACCCTCTGTTGTATTCTTTAAAACTAAATGTTCCAATATAGGACAAATATCAGGGCATTTGTAAATAATAATGTATTCAATTACTGCCACATATTTCAAATAATGAATTTAAAAATGTCATATATGTATACTCTTTTCAAAAAGAAGATCAAGTGAGTATCATAAAGACTAGACACATAGCTAAAAATTTTTTCAATGTGTTATATTTTGGTCATTTTGACTCTACAACCAATATTTTATTTATTTTGAAATAGATCAATTTGAGTAAGTACTGGTATAATATAGAAGCATATGTAGCCATGTGCTTTTCCATCCCTTGTTTCCTATCTTGTTTTCAACTTAGGAGAGGAAAACATTCTACCAAAAGAATTGACTTTCTGATGGTATCCAAGGCACCTGGATCAAACAAGAATAACAAGAAAGATATA
>NW_006921735.1:1977752-1980700 GCF_000298275.1 Orycteropus afer afer
TGTGTGCATAATTTCTTTGTGATCAGATGCTCCAAGTGTAAATACATAATGTGTGTTTAAACTTCAACACACAACTGAGGAATGGTTTATTTCTTTTAGAGGGGATAAGTTTATTATTATGTAATTTGTGTTGATGAATAGTCTAATGAAATGTATAGCCCAATGTAACATAGACATATTTCTAGTCTGTGAAAAGACTAACTTATGTTAATATGCCTGTAAAATGTCTGCAGCTTTTTCTATGGCTGAGGCCAAAAAATAAACCATCAAAACCCACTTCACTTCTTGCTCTACACCAGGTGAGAGCTCTAGGTCAGGACTGGTGGTCAGCATAAGATGGAAGCAACACTCTTTTTCACTTTAGGGCCCTTTGGTTTCTTCTTTGAATGTAGTAGTAACTCAGCATCTTAGAAAGATTCTTCTTTTCTTTCTTTCCACGAGCTGAGGTGGCCGGGCCACCAAACCCCATACATGGGGAATATTGATTCAGACAGCTCCAGGAAGTCAGAATTGGTAGCAGTGGGAACTAAGAGAGTTGGAAATAAGTCTTTTACTTCTTACATGCCTGTTATCTCTAAAGCTCACTTTCTGATGTTTACAACCATTATGAGAGAAGACGCTAGAATGATACATGTAAGGGTTAGGAATGCCATAGAGGTGATGGCTGTGAAGGGAGGAAAGGAAAATGTGAAAAGGAGGGTGGAGGGAGGAAAAAAGGTGTGAAAAGGGATGTGATACAGAAATATTCAAGCCAGAAGGAAAATGTAAAAGACATTCTGAAATTAATTGGGATTGATGGCAATTATCCTGAGGTTATGAATAGCCCACGTGGCCATATTTCTTTACTTCCATGAAATAAGCAGCATGATTTTATACATATTTTAGACATGTTGTTGTTGTTGTTGTTGTTGTTATGTGCCGTCGAGTCGGCCCCGACTCACTAACTGTTTATTCAACTTTGGGGTAAAACCACCTTATGGTAAACTTTCATATATAATTCGTATATTGTAGGTATTATCCCTTCTCTGAAATACTGTCCTGGGAATTTGAAAATAGCACAGGTCAAAACCCAACTGCTGAGCTATTTATTGAAATCCATAAATCCTCCTACCTTGCATGAATAATAAAGGGTCCACAAGAATACTTTGCATTTGAAATGCCAAATGTGCAAGGTGTGTTCTCAGACTTCACTTGGAGACTTGAGTTATCTAATTTCTTTCCAAATATTAACTCATTTTCACTCCTAACTCATTCACACTTTTATCACAACCAATTTACCATATCTTTATTGAAGTCTTCCTCTTTCAGATTCACCCCCTGCTGAATTTCAGCCTCCAGTGGTTCAAGCAATTTTTGTATATCTGAGTTAAACTGCTCCAATTCCTTCAAAGGAATGGAGGCCTAAAAAAAAAGATAGTGCTAATTTAAATCAAAATTACTTTTTATTAGAAACATAAACCAAAAGAAATACATTTGTTTAACCTCCTGTTGCTAAACTAATAACATGCATTATGTTTTCATATTATATTTTAGGAAAGTTTTAAAATACAACTGGGAAAGTACCTGAGGAGGAAAATGAGGACAAACACTTAACATCATCAGAGCTGAACATACATGCAAGACACTGCTATTCATCATTCTATGGCATCAACAAAAGTCAATTTCCACATATTTTACAGGGTAATTTTTAATATTCTACAGTTGAAATTGATCTTATTTTAAATATTCTGAAATAAATACCATTTGGGTAAATAAGTCTTATTAGAAATTGCTTCGTTCATCAAATAATTGTAACTCCAGGTGGAAATGCAGAATTGTCACTTTATCCTTAGAGAAACTACAAAGAAACCTGCTCAGATATTTTAAAGGACATTTTTAGCATGATAAAATTGATAGGCATGCTCTCATTTGACAAACAACATCATTAGCTTGCCTTAGGAACGTTTGCTTTGATGGCACAAGAAAAATTCAAACGAATGACCTGAAAATACTTCACACAAAAAATCATAATATCTGTTTTCCAACATTATGGACATCACAGTACCTTTAATTTTGATATTCATAATTACCACAGACTAAAAAGCTTTAAAATTCCAGTTCTTTTCCTAGAGAAACACCCTGAAAAGTGATGATTGAAAATCAAATATATTCAAGAGTAGCACAATTATTCAAGTTCAGATAGTTAAGAAAATAATTTTTTTCACTTTATTGATCTTTACTCTGCATTTGATTTCTTTGTATTAAAACACTAGAAAATATTTTACATCTGAAATTTTTTCAAAACTCATATGTGACATACAGAAAGTCTGATTTTCTTACAGAGCAAAATTGTTTCCCAAATTAGGGACATCCTCCAGGCTGTTATGCCAAGATGACTGTTGATTAAGTCTGTCTCCCACTTACTTATTCCCTGGCACATTCCCAATCATTGTTTCACTATGACGAGTAAAGGGCCACTCCTGGAGGCCAATAAAGGTAAATGCTTAAGGAAATGTCAAATATCTACAGGTAGCCTATCACTAATGAGAAAGTGAATAATCTCATGGCATTCACCGGGACATGACTCCCAAGGCAATACAAAGAAAAATATATTTTCTCAGTAGTTCTACACACCAAGGATTTATGGGTTCTTTTAAAAAAGGTACTTCTTTTCAGTACTAGTTTGAAAATCCTATCACTTTTCATTTGAACTATCATAATATGTTCTTAAATCAGTACAGAGTGGTGGTACTGTAAATATGCTAAAAGGATGTTTTGATCTCTGTACTATTAACATACTCACATATTTTAAAATCATATATTGTTCAAAAAATTGTGAAAGGATAGAAATTCCAGAATGATAACTGGTATTAATTTGGTGGTACTTTATATTATTGTCAACATTTGACAATAAATATTGCTAATATTTAATAGGGATTTCTGGTAGCATAGTGCCTAAGGCACTTGAC
>NW_006921735.1:1980800-1990480 GCF_000298275.1 Orycteropus afer afer
TTCCGTAGTGATACTGCCTCGGAAACCCAAGGAGGGGTCGCTATGAGTCGGGGCTGACTCGACGGCATATAACAACAACAACAATATTTAATAAGAGTGACTGCACTCTTCTACATAATTATGTGAATATATGATGAGAGAAATTATATTCCAAATAACTGTTAGTGAGCACTTAGAAGTGTGAATAACATGGATCTTTTTGCATCTGGCTTCACCTCTTTTCTTCTCAACCTGCTCCGTTTCTAGCTGATCCTCCTTTCACATACTGAAAGAGTAATTTCAGACTCCAAATGTGGTCTTCTGTGTCACTACGCCAATACTCCTTCTATAATAAATTGTATAGGAGCTCTGGTAGCATAGAGCCTAAGGCACTTGACTGCTAACCAGAAGGCTGGTCGTTCAAACCCACCAGCCACTCCTCGGAAGGAAGGTTGGGCAATCTACTTCCGTAGTGATACTGCCTCAGCAACCCAAGAAGGGGTAGCTATGAGTCGGGGCTGACCCGAAGGCACATAACAACAACAACAATAAATTGTATTATCCTCCAGGAATTTAACTATAATAACTTCCATAATACCTCCCAAATCATCAACTTTTGCTGTAACCTTACTCTTGAATGCCGATCTAGACACTTCATACACAGCCAATTTCCTACTTGAAGTTTAACATGTCCAGAAGTGAGTTCAATAGCTTTTGTCCAAACTGATTACACCATGACTTTCCTAGTTCTCTTAATATAAGGCCATTTTGTTTAGTCACCCAGACTTAAAACACAAATTATGTTCTTCCTTAACACCTTAACTATAATATCTAATAAAATAATTGTCAACTCATTCACTATTCTCAGAGAGGCCATCTCTTCTATTCTTCACACAGGTCTAAAGCAATACCTTATGACATGTGTACAGTATGCTGCCTGCCTTGACAGTTCCATACCATGCACTGAAATCAGGTAACTGTGTTCCAAAGACAGTCCTTAGATTATGCTCTTTCTCTGCTCAAGAACCTTACGTACATACCCAGTAAAAGTAGAATAAGGTCTAAACTCCAGAATGCCAGTCATGGCTTTCCATAGCCTTGGTTCCCAAGGAAATGTCCAACCTTATTTAAATGCTCCTTAAATAAGGTAGGGATATTTGTGAGTTCAGCTATCCGTACTTCAAGGCCTTTAGGATGCTTTTCTGCCCCTGGTGAAAACTGTAAGATCTTGAATGCAAATGTCTGGATTAAAACTTGGCTACACCATTTACTTGCTGAGGGACATTGAAAAATTTACTTAACATCTCTCAGCCTCAGTTTCTTTACTTTTACAATGGGCAGAAAAATACCTACCTCATATGGCTGTTATGAGGCTCAAAGATGTCAGAATGGTGTCTGGTATATAATAAATGCTGGATAATATTAATTTCTGTCAATATCTTACTCATCTGTCCAGCAAATAATAAATGAGCGATAAATCTTGGCTTTTATTATGTTCTCTCAAATTCATACCCATCCATCGGCCCAGTTCAAAAGTTTCTTCTTTTAAAAGAATATGGTTTATGAAGGTTAAAATACATGCTATATGAAATCCTAAGTCTTTGTTTTACCAAAGTCACAAAATCATGAAATGTGAATGTTGAACATGGAGAAATTGAGCCTTTAATTGGACAATGTTGTATCATTCTGAATAACAAAATTTCTGATTAATTAGTCTGGACCACTGTTGAGGGTAGTGACAAGGTGGATGCCAAAAGGCTTTCTACTTGTTCTGTCTTGTTTAATATTTCCATCATTAGCTTAATTGGCAACACAAAAAAGGCACGCGTACAAAGCACAAAGTCAAAGGGATGAGTTCATTGAACACTCCATGATGGTGAGGAATCTGCCTTGCTTAACCTAGAGTCATTCCTGAAACATAGTAGGAACTCCATAAATAAATATTTCCTAAAAAAAATAACTTGGTTTATAACTAATTACTAAAGAAGCAAAATGAATATTTCAACGAGCCCTTGAATTATTTGGAATTTTAAATAACACCATTTTACTGACTTTTCAGCATTCCACATCTGAATATATTATTAACTTCTGGACAAATGCTAGCAACAACATAGTATCACTAGGTACAATAATAAAATAAGCAGATACAAATAAACATTAGGAGATACTGTTACAAGATGAATAACTAATTATTCAAGCAAAATTAGCCTTCATTAGCAGGATGATTAGGGTCCAGCTTTCTGGAACAAAGACTACACTGTTAAAAAGACCATTATGCAGAGTAGGGATTTGAATTATTATGTGTAGATGTGAGGTGAATAATAAGAATCAATGAGTAGGTATTATTTAGAACCTGAATTTTAGGTTAATAAAGGACAAACAATTACTGTTGACAGTTTTTTTTTTCTTTTTTCATAAAATGTACTAATTTTAAAGTAGTGAGTTTCCCATCACTGGAAGTATACAAGAAGGGGCTGAATGATGGGATGTTAGGGTATATTTTAAAACAAGACCCCTTTCACATGGATACTTCCCTAAAATTGTGTCACCTTATATCAAAGTTTTTCCTCTGAATGCAAAAGTCTCTTTTTATCTATAAAATGGATTTCCCAATAGAAATATAATGCCAACCATATTACAGAATTTAAAAAGTTCTGTTTGCCATTTTGAAAATTAAAAAAGAAGTAAAGTTTATTTTAATTATGTATTTAACTATGTCCAGTGGAAGTTGGGCAATCCTACTTCCGTAGTGATACTGCCTCGGAAACCCAAGGAGGGGTCGCTATGAGTCGGGGCCGACTCGACGGCACATAACAACAACAACAACAACAACAACAGTGATTATAAAACTATTCAAATATTTTGGATTCATTTTTTTATATGAAGTCTTCAAAAATCACTGTGTATTTTACACTTATGGCATATTTCAATTCAGAGTTGTCAGATTTCAAATGCTCAATAGTTAGTGGCTACATTATCGGACAAAACCAAAAACCAAAGTCACTGCCATTGAGTCATTTCTGACTCACAGCAACACCCATTGGGTTTCCAAGACTGTAAATCTTTACAGAAGTAGATCGCCTCATCTTCCTTCCATGGAGCAGCTGGTGGGTTTGAACCACTGACCTTCCAATTAGCAGTCAAGTGCTTTATTCACTCTGCCACCAGAGCTCCTTCATTATTGGACAATGCAGATCAATAATAACCATGAAAATGACAAGAACCAGTAGCTCATTAGTAGTTGGAGATGTGTGACATGAATAATGTCTTAGTAATATTAGGTAAAACACTAATGTTTCATTTAAAAATTTGGACTGCGTTTAGATTATTTTTATATTACTTTCATTTATTTACAGTAGATATGTTTTCTGAGGGGAAGTTTCAGGAAGCTCTCTGGGGATAGGAAAACTATGAGAGTGGGTCCTACATGTTATATCAAGTGTTTCTATTCCTCAATTATGTATAAATCTGTATTGTGTTGCAATACCTCCTACATATTTGAATATAATTTTATTTGGCTTTTAAGGGTTTATGCCTTGTCTATGCAGATTTTCAATCTGTGCACATAGAGAATATACTTTTTCTTGCTCTATATTTCCCAGAGCAATAGAACAGGTTGTGTATTACTTTGCTTTTTGTACAAAGAAGGTGCTTATTAACTTGACTACTGGTTTTAGAATTACCAATATACTATTTCAATTAACCAGGGTCAAATTGTACAACCAAAATAACCATAAATGCTCAGTCCAAACCCAACCACTTGTCTATGTTATTGGCCACATCAGATCAGGTATATGACATCCATGTGATTAATATTCTCTGTTGGGTCACAAGAAATTGGGAAACCCTAACAGCTTTCCTTAGAAGTTGACTGGTTCATCATTTTGTTGTTGTTGTTGTTGTTATGTGCCATCGAGTCGGCCCCGACTCATAGCGACCCCTCCTTGGGTTTCCGAGGCAGTATCACTACAGAAGTAGGATTGCCCAACCTTCCTTCCGAGGAGTGGCTGGTGGGTTTGAACCACCAGCCTTCTGGTTAGCAGTCAAGTGCTTTAGCCACTATGCTACCAGAGCTCCTGGTTCATCATTAGGGGACACCAATTCTAATGTGAAACATATTTCCATTCATTTAAAATTTTACATGTAATTCTTTGGTCTTCATTGTCCTAGTAATTTGAAATTCCTATAAAACCTTATGAAAAGAAATGCATCTATAATTTAAAACCTCACATTAGAGTCCCCAAAGTTTAAAGCATAAGTATAAAATGCCTGTCTTCTCACTTCAGAATTATGATAAATGGTCTAAATCACTTGAAAACAATGGTTGATAAATCATCTTAATTACTGTGCAAATTGCTTCTATTGGCTTTAAAGAAAATATATGACCACAGAAGAACTACAGTCACAATTAGATCACACAATGCTAGAGAGACTATGCCAGATACGTCTTAAAATACATAGGAAATAATCAACCAAAAATTCTAATATTATTGGAGAAAATATATAGCTATATACCAAGCATAGGTTTTGCAAGATTTAAATGATTTACTTACCCTTTTATCTTAAGAGCTTTACCATGACTTTGCAGTCATACAAAATACATATAATGTAGAAAAGAAAGTTTAATAATCACACAGATAGGTAACGGACACAAAAGAAAGAAGAGACAGAGAAACGGAGAAAGACAACACTTGTTTTTCCTTGATTTTTTTTAATGTTGTTTCAAATCGCTTAACAACTATTAATTATGCTTTGTTGAATGATGTAAGGATTAATGAAAGTCAAAGCTCTGTTAATGTTTTATCATTGAAGGTGATTTATATAACAAATCAACAAACAATAACAAACTCAATTACAAACTGATTCATTCAGAGTTATTTAAATACACTTTATAATTTTTAAAATGTGAGTTTTCTTTCAGTTAAATATAACTTCCAACATGCATAAATGCGATAACATAATAATGACTGTGTTTGCACAGACACCAAAGTAAACATTTGTTAATCTGGACTATATAATCTCATCAATCATAAAAATTGCCACTACATTCAAATTACACTAAAGTTTAAATTAAAAAGAAGTAATGGAAGTGCCCCAGATTGGTTTAAGACTGATTGAAATTAGTCTCCTCTTTCCATTCTGCAGGTTTGGAAATATATTTCTTATCATTACAGTATTAATATAGAAAAATAAGATAAGAATACCTCATGGAAACCAAGATGAATAAATTTTCAAGGGCAAGTAATACCCTATAATACAGAAAAGACAGACTATTGATATGATATGAAGAGTTATTTCAGATCACTCTAACTGTAGAGGAAAGAAAACTTACAAAGAAAAATCACGGTATTGAAAAGATACCTACATCTATGCTAGACTAAAGATAATCATATATTCTGGTTTGCAGACTTACTCCTTTTTTTAAAAAAAAATTAAAAGATTCAGTATGGTGACATTTCATTGATTGTACTCTTTTATATTAGATAATATTGATTTGCCTTTAATGTTTTGCTGCTTTGATGATGCAAATGTGGCAACTTCCCAAATTCTGGAGGCTAATTAGAAAACACAACCTAGCCCATTCCTATTGATTTTGAATTGGTGTGACAGATTTCTTTATCACATATTTCAAATTTGGATCCAAGATATGTTGATTGGTTAAGACATATTGGTAGGACAAGAATCAAACTATGGTCTGTTCTTGAATATACCTTGGGATAGCTCTCTACCTTGTGACTACTTGAGTCTAGTAGTTGACGAGAGAAATAGTAGAGGATTTAAATCTAAAATATGTGACAGAGACACAGATAAATTTAAGGCTAAAACAGTAAAATGTGGGATGATTTTTTAACTTCTAGATTCATTTCATTTTCTTTATGCCTTCTTCCTTTCTCTCTTCTCCCCCCACCTCCTCCCATTCCAGTTTTGTTCAATTATCTTTGCTTTTCATTAACAAAAGTGTACTGAAATCACTGAAGTGGAACCAGACATGTTTATATTAACATATAATAGACGAACAATAAATAATTGGTGACATAAATGAAGATAATAAGCTATGCCTAGAGTCACTACGGTAGAATGAACAAAGCAACTGACTGCAGTGTAATGTTTCTCAACCACATTAAGGGTGAGAACTTAGGCAACTCACTGGTTCTCTTATACCAAACCGAACTCACTGCCATCGAGTTGATTCTGATTCATAGTGACCCCCATTGGGTTTCCAAGGCTATAAATCTTTACTGAAGTAGCTTGCCTCATCTTCCTTCCACAGAGCAGATGGTGGGTTTGAACCGCTGACCTTCTGGTTACAAGCCTTATCCACTATGCCACCAGAGGTCCTTAACCTACAAATACCTGAAGGTCTCTGGTCCAAAGAATGATTACTTTGCATCTGCTGACACTGATTGGAAGGATAATTTTCCTTTTTAAGGACCACAATAAAGAATCAACAAAAAGCTTTGATCATTTCAAATGTCATACTCATAAGACACAGGTTTGTATATCAAATGGCACTGCTCACCAAGATCAATTACACATCTACTTTGAAAACATTTAAAATGATTACACAAGAGTTTTGTTATCAAAGTTTCTAGATAATTAACCATGTTATAAGGAGCAAATTACAAATGTGAAAAAAAAAACGTTTTAATGTAGAAATTCTGTTAATAGGTTCATTTTCTACCTTAATTCACTCAGTGAAATAAAATTAACAGATATATTACTTTATTTTGATACTGATCTGTTACCATTACTTGAGGGTATTTGCTGCAAATATTACATATTTAATGCTTTATAAATTATGCAATATTGGAAGAACTATATGGACGTTTTCATATATTATTGTTGACATTTTTGGTAGAAAATTTGTAGAAAGTTTTACTAAAAATATATCCATATAATAAAAATTACTAAACTGATTAAAGAACCATTTTCTCTTCTATTGGAGAAGGTATTAAGTTACAACATGATTAGAAATAGACTACAAAGTGGAAACATTTGTACTGGTAAAGTTGACCACAGAAAATTAGGTTTTAATTAAAATCTTCAAATTCAATAAATCTTAATTTTATATTCTAAATTCCATTCTAAAAATACATCATTTAATTGACAGTGATGTTTAGAAGAACTAAAATATCTGTCTACACTGTCATTAAAGAGTTTATACATTATTTTGCACATGTAAAACCACCATTCAAATTACTTTAGACCCAAACATGTCTCCCCCCCCACACGTTCTGTATTGTATGGGAAACTCACTGGCACTCTAATAGTCCCCCTTGAAATATCTGAAAATCTCTGGCCCAAAGAATGATTGGCTTTGTATCAGCTGACATTGATTGGAGGGCAATAACTTAAATTTTCATAATTATTACAAATACAAATCCATGAATGCCAGATTCTACAACTCTCGTGTTATAGTTCTCATACTTATATTAGAACTGTATTCCAATATTGAATATAGTCCCAACACTGATGCTGGATTCTCCAAAGCTCTTATTCCAGTTCCAATTACTATATATTCAATAGTGTGTGTTTGTGTGTATACAGCTAAATGGATTTTAATAGTAATTATCAAGGCCCGTATGAAAATTAAAGAACAAATGGTATATATATATCCTTATGGGTTTGGTTAGCAGCCGACCACTTTAAGTACTACACCACCAGGGCTCCTTATAGCAGTGCTTAAGACATTTGACTGCTAACCAGAAGGCTGGCAGTTCAAATCCACCAGCCACTCCTCAGAAGGAAGATTGGGCTATCTACTTCCGTAGATAACTGCCTCAGAAACCCAAGGAGGAGTCGTTATGAGTCAGATCAGACTCAACAGCAGTGAGTTTGCTTTTTTTTTTTTTTGGTTAAAATAATGAAAATGTAAAGAAAATAAAATCACTTTTGGTTTGAACCAATTTCAGTGGAATATTTTAACAAGTCAGTTCTTTAGGAAAGTGAAATATTTCTAAATGTCTAGGAGAAAACACAATCTAACTAATCAAATTATGCCTATAAATTTTATTAAACTATGTTATAACAAAGTAAAATAATTGCATGTATTAATAGGATATAGGTAAAGTCTGTGTAGTCAAAATTCTTCTGAAACTATTTCAATATGACAGATATACCTTGATGTGTATTTTATTCATGAAACTCATATGCAGACTTTCCTACTCAGTCAGGCCATCATCTTCTTGGCTAGTCATCAGTCTCCAGACTAGTGTGATCCCTACATCAGCAGAGAAGTTTGTCTGAAATTCAAATTCAGATCTACCGAACCAGAATCTTCGGCTACACACAATCCTTGCAGTCTGTGTAACAATTACTCCAAAAGTACACTAAAGTTTGAGAGCCACTTCCTTTCCACCCCCATACCTACCTATTCCTTTCTTTGAGATCCTCATTGTCTCTCACCTAGACTACTGTGATGGTCTCCTAATTGGTTTGCCTACTTTCTGTCATTATTCAGTTGAATTTTCCTCACAACCACTCTTTCAACAGTGCATGAAAACAATGATTAAAAACTCCTCATTGCCTACTGAATTAAGTATAAACTATTAGTCTGGTTGTCACGACCTCCCCACACTGTGTCTAACCATCCTTTTCAGTTTTAATCATCCACAACTAAGCTTCATGCTCCATGACCTCTATTCCATAAGCAAACTGAACTTACTCTCCCTTAACACACTCTTTAATTTTTCTTTCCTTAGGTTTTCCCTGAATCGTTACCTCCTTTGTGTTGTTGAAGTGACCATTAAACCCATTCATCATGCAGTCTCTTTCAGCCCAGTATCCATGAACATATCTTATATCTTGGTCCATCATTAAACAGAGAGCTTCTTCAGTCCATCACATTTTACCCATAAATAGAGTTGCCAAGGTGCTAAAGATTGTTTCCTAAAATTAGTGTATGTTTGGTGGGAGTTAATTCAGATTGTCCCTTTTGCCTATCTTTCCTTCATTAATTCTTTAGGATATACATCAAATATCGTCTATTCCAAATTGCTGTTTTCCATCTCCAACTTGGCTTCCAGGAGAATGGAGAGGACAGAGCTGCTCTAAACACAATATATAGTGGTACATAAAAGAAGACAACTTACTTTTGTCTTATTCTCATTTTGCACTCTGTCTTCTGCCTCCCTCTTTCCTGATAGTACCCCTACTACCATACTACCAGGTTCAGATGCCTAAAGCAGAGAGAGTTGAGAGAAAGTGTTTCCACCCAATGATTCTACCCATTGTACACAGGACCTAGGTGACAAGGCAGTTATCAATTTGCAGCTAATCTAAAGGTTGGAGGTTTGGACCTAGCCTGAGGCTCTGCAGAAGAAAAGCCTGGAACACTGCTTCTGCAAAAGGATTACAACCACAAAAATCCCATGGAACTTATCCACTCTGCAACACATGGGGCTGTCCTGAGTCAGGACCCAACTGTATCAAAGCTAACAGCAATATTGTGCCCAGCCTAAAAATTTGTCTCCGAGTCCTTTTCATAATTTTGACTCTATCCCATTAAAATAGCTACTTCCTCAAACTTAGTTTACAAAAATTAGGAAAGATTAAGCTATTGAATACCATTGGATAACCTAAATGAAACTGGAAGTGGTAGTGTTTCTTGTTTTAATGGCCTTGTTTGGGACAAGCAGAACTTGCAAGTACTTAATTTGGTGTACTTGATTACTCCCGTAAGACTGGTCCCTTCAAAGCCA
>NW_006921735.1:1990705-1994698 GCF_000298275.1 Orycteropus afer afer
TCATACCTTAGGTTATTTGAGGTTAGAATAAGACAAGCTCATCTTCCTACTTTTGTAGATGGAGATGAGTCTGAGAGGTTAAGAGGCATATCCAAGGTCACTAGTACCAGGCTCAGCTACTGGCAAATATTATGGCCTCAAGTTGAGAACTTTTCCATTCACTATATTGCTCCTAATTGATGCCTAAAGTTCCCACTATAGAGAGTTTTATCTCACTGGACAGGTGTAGGCCAATCTGAAGCCAGGAACCCAGTGCCCTTTGCTTTCTGGGTTTTGGAATTTCTTATCATGGGCAGTCCTTGCAGGAGATGTGGGGCTCCTTAACTTTATATTCTCCACCAAATAGTGAATCCAAAAATTGTCAGGGAGTTTTCAGGATAGGTTTCACAAAAATCAGTGGTCATTTCTAGCTAATATTTAAAAGGATCTCCTGAAATTACTTATTATATTCAGTCTACCACATACCATATCCAGTCCTGACTTATTTTTATTTGTTTTACCATCCTAGAATTGCCCAGTGTTATTCTTCTAAATGAAACCTAGACATAAACTCAGCCATGGGGAAGTCAAATACCAACCCAACTTTATCCTGCACAGATCCTACTCTACTAGGAGACTGATTCCAAATTCAAAGGCTACCTTACCCTTGAAATTTCTAGCACTTTCAGACTTCCTTACTAACCTATAAGCCATTAAGTAAAATCTCTTAAATTCCATATGTAATCAAAAAATGATCACTGCACTGTCACATTTTAAAACTAATGTAGACTTTTTGAGCTAATCTAACCTAGACATTTCTCACTGTGTTCTATGGAGTAAACTTGTATCTCAGAAACTCCTTAATAGGGAAGAGATGTATGGGATGACAGAAACCCTCCACCTATTGTTGTTGTTAGGTACTGTCAAGTCATCTCCGACTACTAGCGACCCTGTGTACAACAGAACAAAACAATGCCGGGTCCTGCACCAGCCTCACAATCCTTGCTATACCAGAGCCCGTCATTGCAGCCACTGTATCAATCCATCTCATTGAGAGCCTTCCCCTTTTTCATTGACCTTCCACTTTGCCAAACATGATATCCTTTATATCTTCTACTCTAAATAAAAGTTTTGGGGTGGTACAAGTTTTTTTTTTTTTTTAATTACTAATCTAGTTCAATTCCTGTATGTTATAAAGAGTGATAAGGAAATTCAGAGAAAACTCATTCCCTGCTGAATGCTGGCAAAATTAGGTCTAGACTTTAGTGTTCTAAGCCCAATGGTATTTCTACTACACTGCCTGATTGTTGAGATTACCTCACCACTAATTGGACATTAAAGATTCATGAACGTGCACTACTGTTAAGCATGTTTTCTGATTGCATTACATATTTATTTTTTGTGTTTGTAAATAGATATATCTTTCACATCCTTGTATCTTCGCATATACTCTAGCACAATTGATTCTCAATTTCATTAGTTGATGCAATGATAAATATGCTTTATTTTTGTGACTATAGTTATATCACCCAAAAAACTACTGCCATAGAGTCAATTCTGACTCATAGAGACCTTATAGGACAGCGCAAAACTGACCCAATAGGGTTTCAAAGGCTGTAAATCTTTACAGACAGACTGCCTCATCTCTCTCCTGCAGAGAGGCCTGTGGGTTCAAACCCCTGACCTTTTGGTTAGCAGCCAAATGCTTTAAACACTGCACCACCAGAGCTCCTTATAGTTACATCATAATGATTGAAAAAAATTATCCCCTCAAAGTCCCCTAAAATGAGTCACTATGTCAACCCAGACACCTTTCCTAAATTGGAAAATAAATGAATTATTTCAAAAATGAAAATGTGATTGCTTTGTTCATTAACATAATTGAAAATATTGATTTAAAATGTCATATATTTCTTGAGTAGGGAAACTAAAATAAGCACATTGAGTGATTCATTTGAAGCATTATTTCATGGAGTATGTTCATAAGGTTTGTCAGAATATAGATCTAAAATTCACAAATATTTCTCAGCCATGTGATGTCTATCAGCTTTTATGGTGGAGGATGAATGCTACTCACTTTCAAAACTTGCACTTCACAATTTGTGACTTATCTCTTTCTGCTAGTGAAAGAATAAATAAAAGCATATTTTTTTTTTCATAAAGACTTGGTAACTTAATGATTAATTTAACAAGTATATATATATGTGTGTGTGTGTATGTGTGTGTGTGTGTAAATATATGAAAAGATGATAGCAAGAATACAAAGCTTAGTAAAGAAGCTTAGTAATGAATTTTTAGATGATTAAAATAAACAATATACAGTTGTTTAACTATTACATAAGCTTCAAATGTAAAAGCAATTTAGAATACATTTTTATAAAAGCCAATTTACTCTGAAAATAAAATTTTTGGTCCTATCAAATATTTTATGAGTAAGAATGGTTTATTTAAATATGTTTATATAGAGAGGGAGAGAGAGAAAAAGAGAGAACAAGCGAGCTCTGGCAGCGTAGTGCCTAAGGCATTTGACTGCTAACCAGAAGGCTGGTGTGGTTCAAACCCACCAGTCACTCCTCGGAAGGAAGACTGTGCAATCAACTTCCATAGAGATACCACCTCGGAAACCCAAGGAGGGGTCGCTATGAGTCGCATTTGACTTGCTGGCAGTGAATTTGTTTTTTTTTTATCTTTTAAGAGTAGAACTAAATAGCTAACTTAAATATCACATATATGTAGCAATGGATTAAAATAAGCTAAATCCCTTCTGGCTTTGGAAGGATGAGTTTTTGAAGGGTTACTATGTTTCACATGCATAAAGTATTTACAATTCATTATATCACAGTTCCATATATTCTAGCAACTCCTTTAAATTACATAGTATTATATATACTGCTATATCTACCACAGGAAGATGTTATATCTATGAAATATAGGAATTGGGAAACCATGCTATTACTGGATAGCCACACTTATTAAAATAATTTTTCAAACACATTCTCCTGTTTTTCCAGAAATCATACTTACCTGACATATTACCTTACATTTCTCACAAATATTTCTATAAATTTTCTTCTTCATTTCTGATTACTTCTTGCTATCTACTTAAATACAAATACTTCTTTTATGCTTGTTTCTATACTTGAAAACATAGCATATATTGAAAAATATGTCAAACTATATTATATAAATTTGGGGGTAATTCCTTGCATTTCACATATCCCTCAAAAATTGGAATTTGTTAATACTACATTTATATATTATTGCAAGTTATATGTTAGACATTGCCTTCATTAAATATTATGCAGATAAAATGGTTATCATGCAAAAGTTCCACATCCCTTAGTTGTTCATTAATAGAATGAATATAAATGGGCATATAAAATTACAAAATTCGAAAATATAAGCTTTTCAGTTATTTGCTTGTATGGCTTGAGCATTTCATTATAGCCTAATGAATTTTTATCACAGTAAGTGTCTGGAAATAGCAAGAGAAAGTTAAATACACGTACATACACATTGTGCGCAACCAGTAAAGGGGTACAGGCACTCAGGATCATGCAGGAGATGTACAAGGCCTCATTTTGTGTATTTGGTCTACATTACATACAAGCAATACTGCATTTGGCAAAAAAAAATATATTTTGTAGTGCTTTCTTTAGAGTGATAACTTTTGTGCTTTCTATTTTATTTTTTGGTCTTCAGCATGCTTTTTGCTACTTTGCTGGGGGCAACCCCTGAAAGTACATATGTAAACCAGTGCAGAATGCAGTGGTGAAATAGCTGTGGTAGGAAAACAAACAAACAAACAAATAAACAAAAACATTAGAGAAAGAGTGAGAAAGAGAAAAAGAAGGAAAGAGAGACACTGACATATCTCCCATGAGATTCAGTGGTAAAATTTCCTTAAACACATTTTGACCTTCATTTTCCTTTTGAAAGCCTTGCTGTGAGGTTTTTTTGCCCCCTGTAGAGTACTGTGCAACCTTCGCAAGAGATCATTTAGTACTAGTTTCC
>NW_006921735.1:1994798-1996239 GCF_000298275.1 Orycteropus afer afer
TGAGAAATGGCTGCAAAGCGATGGTTGAGCTTTGAGATTTTGGGCTCTACTATTTTCCTGCAGTGGTCGCCGCGGTTTGCCATTAAGTTTGCTGCTTGGTCACGTGTGGAGTCCACCTTTGGGCGTATGTCATTCATTTCAGCCTTTAAACGCTATATTCCGTGAGCAAGAGACAGAGCTTGATGTTAGTAATACATGGAAGTTGAGAGAGAAAGGGGAGAAAACATGCAGAAGGAAAAGAGAGAGAAGAAGAAAGCCAACTTCCATAAAATAGGAGCCAAGTGACAATGTGGGTCATCCCAGGAGAACAGGCCCCTGTCATTGTTTAACATTGAAATATGTTTATTTAAACCAGTGATGTATTCTGACACAGGACAAGGGTTGTTTGCCCTGCTCTATGTTGTCTGTGACAATTGTAACATTTTTTGTTTAGTAGTAGTCTTAGCTTTACTGGATTTCATAGCTGTGGAAAAACCTAAAAACACTATGTGCTCAGCAGGGAAGGTAGGTAAAGAAAACTTTTGTATTTTTTCCTGGTTCATTTCAATTCTCCTTTGTTTTGCCATATTGAATGTGATGAAGAATCTTGATATTCTAACTGATATGGACTCTGTGTCACACACAGATATACTCAAGTAGGTTCTGCTTGACCCAAGAGGTCATAGAGGCTATGCGATAAATAATTTAGTTCTTATTATTCCAAAGGCATTGAAGGGATTTAACTATAAGATGGCATTCCTGGGCTACACTTCAATTGAGAAGGAAGAGGCACAATGTAAAACCATATCAAAATAAGCTTCAGAAAATAGGGTAAATATATTTGGAAATAACCTGGAACATCTTTACAGTTTCTCATTAAACATGGAATTATAATAGCAATTACTTAAAAAAGGAAAAAAATTGTTTAGATAAAAACACATATATATTTGAATGTTCTTCAAATACCCACCCACTAGTCAAATTACATTAGGGAAAATTTCCAAAATGAAGAATAATTCATTGAAATGAAATTTCTTAAAATTCAACTCTTTCTATTTCATTGAGACAGGAGATGTCATTGAATAAAGCTAATACAATATCTGTAAGATATATTTGCATGTTTTAATTCCCACATTCTTTCAGAGGAACACTTTTTGGATGCATAAATTTACTTCCCTTTGAGAAAGAACACTTAGGATGTACTAATTATTACTTTCAGTACATAAAGAGAGAGCATGAAGCCATTTTTACTTTATGTACAGTCAAAAAGGTAAAATTCAGTTTTTATATAATCCCAGTATTATGACTAATTACTAGGATTTGGACCTTGCATAGGCAAAATGTCCAGATGATCAGGTTTTATGTAGTTACTCAGACTGTGAAGGATGGCAAGAAACCCATCTTTGTACCCAACATAAGAATGTAATAATTTAATTTGTCAAAATGTAATTTGGTTAGAGAT
>NW_006921735.1:1998319-2000862 GCF_000298275.1 Orycteropus afer afer
TTGTTGTTGTTGTTATTTACTGTCAAGTCAGACACAACTCATAGTGACTCCTCCTTGGGTTTCCGAGGCAGTATCACTATGGAAAGAGATTGCCCAACCTATTAGGAGATGCTCAATGCCTTCCACAAATTTTGTTGGAATTTCTTAGGGATTTTTATTCCTAGGATAACTTCTCACTCTAATTTCCTATTATCGTCCACCTATTTTTTTTTTTTAATTTCATATGTATCTCCTGCGCCATACATTCTCTCTTCACTCAGACTCATATCAACTCAAATATGTGCAATAACACACTTTTCTTAACCTTTCCCTAGGATGTAACTTAATCCCTGTTTATTTTACTTATTTCTTGATATTTTATGCAAGCTCATTCTAATATAGATGAAGGCTCTCACTGTTAAACACACCCATAAATGTATATTAAGATATCTTCTTCCCCAAGAAAATTCTGCATTCAATGTAAATAAATATTATACCATTTCTAGTCATTGAGAATGGGAGATACTTCTTTTCGGTATTAAAATACATTCATGGGAAGAAAATGAACAAATTACCATAATCCTTAGGTGTGTATTTGTTACATTTAAGCCTTCTGAAATTCAGATGAACCTTACAATTTATATTTATATTTAAAGTGGTAGTGTCTCTTTTGATCCCCAACAGTTGTAATTGAATCACTGATGTAGCACATGATCTAATATGTCTTAAACTTGAGAAAGTATGATATTAATTATTTTTTCAGGCCCTACATTACTCTGTCATGGTTAGAAGTTTGGGATATATTTCACTATTAGGGTAATGTGACAAATAAGATAATGATAAATTAAACAAGAATATAAAACATTAAGTAGTGGATTTTATAGCAATATGTATTGACATTTTATTAATAATGTATCATCTATTAAAGAAAAATTTCCTGAAGGCAGAATGTGCAGAACAGAAATTATAGCTATAACTATAATGACAGTGAATAGTGACTCCATTGGCATTTAACAGATGTTCTATTTTCCAAGTAACAGCTGTTTGATGCATTCATTGTACCAAGTTAATGATCTGCTAGTGTTATTTCACTTCACAGATAAATTACTGTGCTCTTTTTTTTTAAAAAAAGATATGTAATTTTTCATGGGAATGATAGTGTAATAGACTTGAAACAATAAGTAATAGTTCTCATGCTTTTATAGCTAAAAGGAGTGATGAGTTTATGCAATTATCCAGATAATCTAAGACCAGAGACCAGATCTCCTTAAACTGTGAAAGGTGATTGCTTAGAAAAATATAAGACATTGTTGATTTAAGTGAATATAGGTTACATAAGACTGCTTAAAATTCATGGATTTTGCATGACATTATGCAGTGGTTCTCATACTTTGCTGGATCTTAGAGTCACTGGCCACACTCAAACCAAATAAATCAGAAAGTTTGAGGGTGGGTCCCAGACAATGGTAGTCTTTTATCCTTTCCTAGGTGATTTTAAAGTATAGCCAGTACTGATCACAACTGACAAAATGTAAAGACATATTCTATCAGGTTCCATTGGGTGGAACTTATTAAATTTTAGGCCAAAAGTGACATAAAAAGATTGACTAACAATTGTTCTTCTTTCTTAATGTTATATATTATAAAAATTTGTCCCTGAAATAAATGTGAAAATCAGAACAAGATACATAAACAGCTATATAGACTTCAATTACTTTGCATTATTTAACCACTGAATTAAATTCAAAATTATTTTTGGTGTGTCATTCAGTCAACTCTTAGTATAAGAAGAATACTGTTGGGTTCCAGCAAGATGGTGGACTACACAGAAAGACTGCACAGACCCACCTCAACAAAGAAAAGGGAAACCAATTAACACAGAGACAGATGATAATCCTGGACCCCTGAGCCTTGAAGGGAAGGATATAGAAGTGGACTAAACCCCAACTAGCAGAAGAATTTGCGTGAAAATACCAAAAAAGGAGACATACAGAGCTGTGGTCTGGCAGTGATCCTGATGGCACAGATATATTCTATCATATGAATTAACCTAAAAATCAACCTAAGAATTTACCTAAAAATCAGCCCTGCTAGCCAGGGACTGCACGGAGGACTGCTCCAGTGGCTAGGGAATAAACAGAGAGGGTGAAAAGAAAGGCGGGCTGAGCTGTGGACTTTTGCTGGTCCGGAGGGCACTGCCATTTTGAAGATCTAAAAGCAGCTTCACTATTTTGAATATTTAAAGAGACAGTGCTCTTGCAGATTCCTGGGGCTTAAGAACACGTTCTGCTTTCCAGCAACTGAAAAGGTACAACATTCCTCTTGTTACTCTTATACCCCACACCCATTTGGTGAACAGAGGTGTGGCCATCCCCCACTCCCACCTACCTTCTGGGCTCACAGGAACTCCATCATAGTCTGTGTGCTCAGACGTAGCCTGGGTGCCCTGCCCTGTCCTCCACCGATTTTTTTTTCCTCTCTTTTTTTACTTTTCTTTTATGCTTTCTTTTTCTGGTGATTAGTTTGCTTGTATTTGTCTGTTTTAAAACAACTATTATTATTAA
>NW_006921735.1:2005251-2010732 GCF_000298275.1 Orycteropus afer afer
TATAAGAATTATTTTTATCTAGACATTGCAATATTTTCATATATAATTGAAGATAATATTTTTGGTTCAACATAACTGAGAGAGATTCATTACTAATAACAGATTGAGAAGGATCTTGATCAAAAGGAGGAAAATACAGAACAGAAATTCAAATTCTCAAGGACTTAAAACTTTCTGGAGCCTAAGGAAAGGAGCTCTGGTGGTACAGTGGTTAAAGCATTTTGCTGCTAACCAAAAGGTGTGTGGGGGGTAGGTTTGAACCCACCAGCTACTCCGCAGAATAGATAAGGGGCAGTCTGCTTACATAAAGATTTACAGCTTTGGAAATCCTATGGGGAAGTTCTGCTCTGCTCTTTAGGGTAGCTATGAGTCAGAATTGACTAAATGGCAGTTGGGTTGGGAGCCAAGGGGACTGGATGAACCTCTGAAACGACTGCCCTGAGATAATCTTTAAACTTAAACAAAAATATTTCCTGATGTCTTCTTAAAAACAAACAATAGTTTAGCTTACAGAGTGTTATTATTATTATTTTTTAACAACTGTCTATGGGATCAAAGTAACAACAGCAACTCAAAAAATTAGATGGGAACCTTTGGGGGTAGTGAGATTATATTAATGGAGGAGGCACAATTCAGAAAAGGAGGAGAAGAATGGTTGCATAACTCAGAAAATCCAATCAGTGTCACTGAATTGTACATGAAGAAACTGTTGTGCATATTCTCAACAAAAGAAAAATAAAATAAAATATAAAAAATTGGAAAGTCCAAAGACAGATTCATTTTGTTCCCCACCATATCCCTGACACAGAGAAGCATTCAATAAATAGTTATTGAAAAAACATTAGTAAATTATAGGATTCTGAGTTATAGTATGATTTTTTCCTAAGATAATATTTTTGGGGAAAAGATGGACACTGAAAAAGATTAAGGTTTCATTTGTAACTAAATAAGTGGTGCAGATAAAAATACTTGAAGAATCAAAGCATTTATTAGGTATTATTTTTAAGAGTATATGTCAGATATCAAAATAATTTTGCACATGTAGAAATAGTTGAATTGGTGCAGGTTGTAGTATAACAGCAATAGCAAAAGAAAAAATTAAAGGATTACAAAAAATAATTGCCTCTCTATATTTTCATTTTCTTCAAGTCAAAAATACTTGGGATGACTGGCAGAAACACTTAATGTGTTGCATTTAAATGAAAAGCCAGCTGATTTATTTATTTATTTAAATCTGATCTTTATTCCTTGAAATGGCAGGTGAGAGTTACAACTAGACTTGAGTTCTCCATCTACCAAGAAAGCGTGTGAAATGAGAATGCCCTTAGGTGTCCTAATAATGTTCTAGGGGTTGCTTGTACGAGAGTATTGTCTTTTTAAGGTAAAAAAAAAAAAAAGAAAGAAACATTATTACAAATGTGTCCACTTCCACTTTGTAGGGTAAATCTTTTTTATATGATTGTGACTTAAAAAATACCTTGAGTACAGTTTACACATTTATTTAAAAAATATATCATCTAACTGTAAATGCATATGGTTTCCATTTGACCACTAAGAGATTTAGAGTATATCATCAGTAGCTTAGTGTTTGAAGATACAGAAATGATAAATTTCCCCTTATTATATAAAAAATGCTCTGGTGGTGTAGTGGTTAAGGCATTTGGCTGCTAACCAAAAGGTCAGTAATTCAAACCCACCAGCTGCTCAGCCAAAGAATGATGGGGCAGTTTGGTTTCGTAAAGATTTACAGCCTTGGAAACCCAGTGGGGTCACTATGAGTTGGAATCAACTCGATGGCAGTGAGTTTATTATATCAAAGTAGAAAAGTTTAAAATGTCACTTTTCTTAATTTTTTTTTCTGTTGAAGCATAAAGTAGCACTACTACTTGGGTTTATGGAATACAGTCACTTTTCAGGCACATTCAATAAGCCCACACATGTGCAAACCTCTCAAACTTTCTACGATAAGGCTTATCTAAAAACCTCTGCAAAAGTTCATTATCTTACAATATTTTTAATTCTTTTGTGATGAGGCCCATTTAAAAATACCTCCTTAGGTAACTTATTAAATGATTTCATGGGTACTCTACAGTAGAGTTCATATGTGGCATAATTTTAAAGAATCTCCAAAGTCACTTGTAAATTTTATTTCTATTTCTTCAAATTCCATTCATGTCTAGCTCTAGTCCTTCATGCCCTGTTATGCTATTATTCCACATTAAATTTATAGAGTTATCCCGTTAAATTTGAAATGAGCAATCAAAGATATTGTTCATGGTGTCAAAGAGGAGGGATGACTGAAAGTGAAGCCAGAATGATATTCCAAAATGTCCTATGTGCTCCGCTACTCACCCCATGCTTATTTTACTATATTTCTTGATTTAATAGATCATAAACCTGTTCATTTTATTTATGCCAGGATCTGACATCAGTCACTCATATATTTTTATTATGAGAGAGATAAGGTATCCAGGCTCTGTTCTACCTTTAGCGGTGATGAGATCATCTAGCTAATGTAAAAAGCAGCAGTGGCACTGTTCCGGCCAAGACTGGTAACTGTCCACCTGTATCCATTCTCTCTTTCCTCATTGAGTGAAAGATCTACTCATAGTTGTAGTAGGGCACATGATCACTTAGCACTTAGTGACTATAGTTTGTTATGGCGTGGCAATGTAATCAAGTTCTGGCTAATAGAACATGAATGGAAATGATGCATGGAAATTTCATACTAATTACTTAAGAGAAAGCTGGCTGTCTTCTACTTCCTTTTCCTTTCTTTTTGCGTGCGCATGCACGTGCGTGTGTGTGTTTGTGTGTGTGTTTGTGTGTGTGTGTATGACCTGGGATAAAGGATACAATTAAAATCTACCAACTTTGTATAATCTAGGTAGCTGCTTTAAATTAAAATAACTGAGATAAATATCTTGTTAATACAAGCAAACATTTGTTAATTAAAACATATGGGGGAGTGGGGTACCATAATTTTTTTGGTAAAGAGCTCAATTCCTTGGCAAAGGTGGAGGCAAAAACACACAATTAATATCAATTATTGTATTTATATGAACACACTATCAAGCAAGATAGGAATGAATCAACTGTTTTAAAAAAGGGGGGGGATGAGTGCTTTGACCTTACATTCCAGGAAGGAATAAATGTCTGATTAACTATCAGAGGAAAGGTAGGGATTTCCTAGTTGAGGATTAAAGGAAGCCCCCTGCCCTTTGCTGATGTAAACAATAGCAGCTGTGAAAATCCCTTGAGAGTGTTTTTTTTTTTTTTTTTTCTTGGTGAGGAGAGGTCATAGCATATGCATTCTCCTCACCTTGCAAGTCTTGTCCAGCCCTAATGTACACAGTCTCCTTTTCCTCGCCTCTTTATGGTCGTAGTGTCCATCTGGGCAGTCAGATCCTGGGCACACACACAGAGCTTGATCCAGGGACAGTCTTTCTGAATAATACTGTGTGTATTCTTTTAAGAACTTATTCATAACCTACCTAATTCTAAACAATCCTTAATAAGAAGACTCTTTTTAAGGCTTACCATTGGTTTTATGATGATCCTGAAATAAGGAGGTAAACTAATGATTAATTTTTGAGGAAGGGGAAAATGAAGCAAAACAATATTTTCTATTTATATTAATGTTGCACAGTAATACCTCCTTATATAATCATATTGCAATATGTTCTCACGTATGTTGAAAATAACGTTCAAAGATATGTTTTACCTTTCCCCAGGCAACTTCAGAATCCAAATTACTAGGCATCCCTTCAACTGCTGATCTCTTTGTCAAATCCATATCCGTAGCTGCCAGCCATTCTGTCAAGGCATTCATTTCCTTTCGCATCTTCCGGGACAATTTCAAGCATTTTTCCAACTGTTGCTTTCTTTCTGTTACCTGAAAGAAAGATAATAAAATGAGTTTTCTTTTTCAATTCTATTTTATAGCCATGTAACTGGAACTTTCATACCTCTGTCATTTTAAAATAACCTTTTTGTTACAAGCTTGGTTTTTCCAATTCATATTTTAGAGAAATCATATAGTCTGAATATTAATAGTAAATAAAAATGGTCTAGGGAAAATGAGATGAGATCCCTTCTCCAAAGGATAGTGTATTATGTCTGCTGGCATAATAGAAAGGAAATCTATAAGAACTTATCTCTATAGCAAATAAAAAATAATTTATGACCCAAATTTATAATAAGTAGAATGTTAAAAGTCTAAATGTAGATATGTTCCGTCACTCTTAGACATTTGTCATGCCTTTGTCAAAGAGATGAGCAAAAATATGGGCTTGCTCTATGACTCAAAATGGAGGAAAAACACAATTTATCAAAAAAGGAATAGAAGTTTGCATACTACTTATAATAGCAACTTCATTCTCATTGAATCCTACTTTGCTACCTACCCCCCCAAAAAATGTGTTTTATTTTTCACGAAAGTAACCCAAATGACAGCATAGCTCCTATTTTTTGCCATCTCATAGGGGCTAAAACATGAATTCAAAAACAACTTTCACTCTCAATAATAGAGGGAACCATAACTTGATCCTGCGTCCAGTTCTCCTTGTTTATAACCAATTCTCACAATTAAATTCTTCCTCATTCTCAAAAAAGGAATGAACAAATTGAAATTTTCTTACCAGTTTTCTAGATATGCCTACATTTGGTAAGTGTTTAGGTTAGATGGTTTAATAAACAGACAGGATCCCTCTCCTAAGCAGTAGTCAGATAAATTAGCATCAGCAAAAGCCAGCCAAATTCTATCAGTTCCTCGAATGTAAGTTTCATTGTCTCAAACATTTTTGGATTACTCAGCTATGCTCATCATAGTCCCTTGAACAGAGAAGCTTTTTACTATGTATGTTTTGTATGTTGACTAAAGGAATCAGCAAAAATAAGTTCCATTTATTGTGACCAGCCAGAAAATCTGACTGTAAAAAATGAAATATTTTAAATTAGTTCATGTTTGTTCTTGTGTTTGCTTGTTATATGTCTTAACTTGATGAAAATCCCCCTTTTCTGTCATGGAGTCTGGGGACCAAAGCATTATTAGGATCTTGGCCAGGACACCTCTTTATCCTCAGTTTATTCATCCATTAAGTGGGATTGTTCTGCCTATCACATAGGGCTATTGTGAGGGTAAAGTCAGTCAGACAATTTGAAAAAGTCCAAGACATTATTGCACCTGAACCCCTTCCTTCCTTTCCATCATTCTACTTCAGGGTGGTTCACTAAAAAACTGGGATTCGATGTACAAAGCAAAAACTTTATTTGAATTTCTTTTACAGGTAAAATAAAATCTCAAAAACATGGTTTTTACTGCTAAGAAGTATGAAAGGTAGAATCTAGGTTAATCTCAACTTTCAGGGAATGGATTAAAAGGGGAAAAAAATGCTAGTGCATATGTGTGACACATACCCTGGGCATAACAGGTAGCAGTGATAAATGTAATTCTACAACCAAAATAAGAATCCAGCCTTA
>NW_006921735.1:2010832-2015078 GCF_000298275.1 Orycteropus afer afer
TTTCCTTCTATTTCTCCATCAGGGAAATAAAAGCAGCTGCCCTTCAACTGCAAGGATTTGTATGTATGTGTGTGCAGGGGAGGGGGATTACTTTACTGTGCGTTGCTATGCATAGTTATTTTTTATGCGCTATTCATAGAAAAACGATTCTAGACTCAATATTTCAGAGAAATTCTATCTTCCCAGAGCTAATGCATTATTGATTTTTATTTATTTTGTTTTGTTTTTATCCACTTAGAAGTTTTTTTTAAAAAATAAAAACAGGACACACTGCCATCTTAAGGAAATATTTTTACACTCATTTTTCTGTGTATGTTTGTATACATGGAGAAAGGATACATTTAAAAGAGTGCTACCTGCAGTAGAATGTTTCAGCAGTCATTGTTTCATAAACAATTAAAATGTATTTTCAGGCTAATCGGAGTATTGCTATTTATAGGTATTTCTATTAAAATGCAAAGCCCAAGAAGGGATTATAGGGTGGTAACTATAATATTATTTCTCAATAAATTTAAATTTAGATATTAAAAAATTTCTTTAGTCATTAAACAATTAAGCTAAGTTGTTGATATTAAAATAACTAACAAATATATGTTCTGTAGCAGAAAATAACTTACTGATCTGAGGCAAGTACAACAATACAAATTATGAAGTTGATTTAAATAGTAGAGTTTATTCTTTTTAAATGTGAAAGCATCATAAAATATCCTTTGCTCTTTTAGGGTTTATTAAACACTCTTGTTGAAGATGTTTTAAAGGTCAAAATCAGACAATTTTTTCAGTGATGGAAGATGAATACATGACCCAAAGCAGTTTTCTAAGATGATATTTATACCTCTTCCCTTCATCATGAATGTTTATAAATGAATCTTTACTCAGAAAATACATTTCTGCTCTAAGTTTTTGCTATATTCCATTAAGCTATGAAAGTTAAATATTAGTTTTTGTAGTCCTTTTTCTTTTCTTTAATGATATTGCTGAGTGAAAAAATGGTTAAAGTAAATATAAATTCTCAAATGTATATTTTCAGGGATAAATATGGTTTGAAATCTTTACAAGACTCATTCAATTCCTAATAATAATAAACTTAGGATGCTAATAGTCTTCTAATACCACTTTTATTGTTTTTTATTCTATGTTATTTTATGTTAAATTTATCCTTTTAAAAACAAAGATGCTGTTCAAATCATTAGAGAAAAGGAAAGCCCCAGGCAATAAATTATATTTAAATGAAAGTAATTTTATAAAACTCTCTTTTTTTAAAATACACATTTCTCTTAATAAAAATGTACTTATCAACACATTAACTTAGTGTATAAGTTATTTACATCAAATAAACTTTTGAGAATAAAGAAAATGTTTTCAGAATTTAATACATTGCAGCATTTTATATAATGCTGTATTTTATTTCAAGATGATCATCGCACTTTGCTGTTAATTTGGTATCAGTGTTACTTTTTGTCCTAAATTATATGAACCTTTTATCATAGGATGATTAAACTCTCTTTCAAAACAGGCTAAATCTAAAAAACAGGTTTTTGTAATATGAAAAAAAAAAAAAAGTTTATCAACTTATAAGACGGGATGTTTTCAGATGCCCAGCTGAATATAAAATTCGTTTTTTCTCTCATTGGTAAGCAATTTGGAACTATCAATTTCAAGAAATGAACATCAACCTATTTTCAGGGTGAAATATTAGAAATCTATCTCTGTGTGGCTGCATAACAAATATCAACAAACATTTGCATTTGATCTAAGACGAGGTAAAATTTTCTTGTCGGTGTCATTCTGCTCAATGAAGTTGGTACCCTGAGCTATATCTCCCCTAACCTATGAACTCAGTCAATCTCAGAATGAAATTAAAATGGTGTCATTAAGCATTTTAAATTTTATGTGTTAGACTAGAAATTTGTTCACAACTAATTTAATCTTCTACACTAAAAACCTGAAAGGTAAACCCCATCCAAAACTAATTCTTCCTCTAAAGAAGCTCACTTAAAGAACTTAAGATAACTTAAATTTTTACCTATTGAGAAATGTTTATGTATACCCATAATAAACATATCACTTTATTTGTATAAATTTAAGGAAGCAAACTTATTATATAATTACTAATAGAATATATCTATATCTATATATCTATATCTATATCTGGGAGCTCTGGTAGCATAGTGGCTAAGGCACTTGACTGCTAACCAGAAGGCTGGCGGTTCAAACCCACCAGCCACTCCTTGGAAGGAAGGTTGGGCAATCCTACTTCCATAGTGATACTGCCTCGGAAACCCAAGGAGGGGTCGCTATGAGTTGGGGCCGACTCGACGGCAAATAACAACAACATATCTATATCTATATCTTCTCAGATAAAAGCTTGTTCTCTCCAAGGAGTGTATCTACTTCAGGTAAATGTTTAACTCAAATGCTTAATGTATTACTTTTTTTATATTTTAAATCTTAACTAACCACACACACATAAAAAGAAGATGCTTCTCATTGCTGTTGAGTCAAACCTGACTCATAGCGACCGACCCCTCCTTGGGTTTCCCAGGCAATATCACTACAGAAGTAGATTGCCCAAACTTCCTTTCGAGGAGTGGCTGGTGGGTTTGAACCTCCAGACTTCTATTTAGCAGTCAAATGCCTTAGGCACTATGTTAAGGATGGGTTAATTATTTATGCTGGCATTTCCTTTTCATGATTAGAGTCATGACACCCCAAAAAACAAATCCATAGCTGTCAAGTCAATTCTGACTCATACCTACCCTATGGGACAGAGTATAACAGCCTCATAGGGTTTCCAAGTCTGCAATTGCTATGGATACAGACTGCTACATATTTCTCCGGGGGAGTGACTGGTGGGCCAATCACGACATTTTGGTTAGCAGTTGAGTGCTTCACCACTGTGCAACCATGGCTCCAATATCATGATATTGACCATCAAAACTCAGAATCTATTCAGAATCTTTTATTGGAGGGATGCAAGATGAATATCCTAAACATCCCAAAGTTTTATTAGAAAGAAGAGATACAAAAATCTTTGTTGTTGTTGTTGTTATTTGCCATCTAGTCGGCCCCGACTCCTAGCGACCCCTCCTTGGGTTTCCAAGGCAGTTATCACTACGGAAGTAGGATTGCCCAACCTTCCTTCCGAGGAGTGGCTGGTGGGTTTGAACCACCAGCCTCTTTAAACATCTTTAACTGACAGAAAGATGGAACTGGTCCTGAGACCGATCAGGGCAACAACCCCAAAATAACCACAGAGCCAAAGACTATAACTGACTATCCACACTCTAACTCGTCAAACGTGGATTATGCGGTGCTTCACCATACAAGAAAACAATCTCACTGGGAAGTGTCAACTCCATTGGAGCTAGGCTAAATAGGGTTAGGCACAGTAGTTTAGAAATTTATCAGCCTTCAAGGCACCACAAATAAATTTATAAAACAGAAAATGGAAAAAATTTAGAAAAAAGAATTTCTTTAGAAATATTTGACAGACCAATAGCAACTTCCAAGAACATTATATATATATTTTTTGAAGCACTACTGGGAAGAACATCATCAAAAAATTGTTGTTGTTATGTGCCGTTGAGTCGGACCCAACTCATAGCGACCCCTCCTTGGGTTTCCGAGGCACTATCACTACAGAAGTAAATTGCCCCATCTTCCTTCTGAGGAGTGGCTGGTGGGTTTGGACCGCCAGCCTTCTAGTTAGCAGCCAAGTGCCTTAGCCACTAGGCTATCAGAGCTCCCTCATCAAATAATTAGTTTATTAATTAGTATTTGCACATGGGTATGTGCACATGTATGCATGCACATATAAAGAGAGAGAATATATGAATATCTGAGACTTGAAATATACATAATTACTGCCCTTTGCTATACAATTGAAAAAGAAAATGGAATGTGGAAAGTGGCCAGTGTTTGTGGTCTCAACAGGCACCCACCTTTGCACCCAATTCATTATAATGCAATTTCAAAGCTGTAATTCTTTCATCAAGCTCTTTGGGATTTTCCGTCTGTTTCTTCTGTACAATCTGACGTCCTGTTTTTATCACCATTTCCACTTCCGACTTCACTTCACTCAGACTTTTATACAAGTTCTAAGATAAAACATAAAACAGAAAGTAAAGTAACAATGTATCATAAATATATTTGGTTCTCTCATTCAAGTTTATAAAGAACATTTCTAAAACCAACATGATTTCAGTTATAAATGACGGAGTTTTATAATTCTACCATTGAGTTT
>NW_006921735.1:2015528-2024256 GCF_000298275.1 Orycteropus afer afer
ACCCCTCCTTGGGTTTCCGAGGCAGTATCACTAAGGAAGTAGATTGCCCCATCTTCCTTCCAAGGAGTGGCTGGTGGGTTTGAACTGCCAGCCTTTTGGTTAGCAGCCAAGTGCCTTATTTTTTAATGGAGAACTACAAATAAATATATTTTTTTTCCATAAAACTATTTTGACATCATAAAGTCTAATGATACACATCTTAAGACTGCTTTGTAGTTTTTTTCCTGAATATTATGTGCTTTTGTATGCATGTATATGTGTATATATGTACATCCATATGTATATAATAGTTTACATTATGTGTTGTTGATTTAATATGTTCAGTACTAAGTCTGAACAACTTCTTATCATTATCAAGAATAAACATACTAATAGGTAGTTGCAATTTTAGAATTAGAACAAAAATTTGGTTTCTTTTCTCTTTTTACTTTCAAATCACTGTCTAAAACAAAACATTGTGTAAGGGCTGAGCAATCATCTGATTAATTAAGACTACTAATGAAGACCATCTTAAGCCACTCTTCAATGATATCTGATATTAACACTCCATTATTGATAACTGTGAATTCTGTATGAGCATTCTAGATGACTTATTTTTTATGTCATTTTTTTTCCTGTCTTAGAAATTGGTGTCGTAATGCCCAAGGCATTTGACTGCTAAGAAGAAGCCTGGTGGTTCAAACCCACCAGCCACTCCTTGGAAAGAAGATTGGGCAATCTATTTCCATAGTGATACCACCTTGGAAACTCAAGGAGGGGTTGCTATGGGTCAGATCTGACATGACGGCAGTGAGTTTGTTTGTTTGATTTTAGAAGTTTTAATAATACCTGTGTATTTAGAAACATCCACATCTTTAATTGTCATGTTGAGAGTCAACTAAGTGAATTTTGAAGTCAAATACTTCCAAATGATTTACTATTTAAACTGAAAAAAAAAATCTCCTTAAATATGAATAATCATTCAGGCATTATTACCCAAACATCATGTCATTCAGTAAGTAAAGAAAAATATTTATAATCAAAGTGGGGAAATACTTCTTGTATTTGTATCCATGTTTAAAGGATTTTTTCTTTTAATAGAACAAATACATTTCCTTATGGAAAGAATCCTTGCATTGGTCCTGACATCTAAGCCAGAACCAGAAACAAATTGAGCAAGTACCTTGACCAGCTTCCGCTATCCTGATGCACAGGACAGGCGGCTCTCAGCTCATATTCACTTGCAGACAGGCTTGATGAGGTACCATTAAAAATATGTTCCTAGAAGAGAATATAGAGCTCTCCCCTTGCAAATAGATTTAGTCATGATGATAATGTCTATTGGTCCTTTCATTTTCAATTCTCTTTGCAAAATTTAAGAGGACAAATGTTCCCATATATTCCTGCCTTACTCACTGAATATCACCCTAACATCATATGTAATTATATCCAAAATTTACTTTTTGAGGGGAGAAATAATTTATAGTAATGAGACCTCTAAAATTCAGTGTGGCTTATGAACAATTGTTTAAAATAAAAAGAAATATGTAATCATGTTTCCTGAGGAAATATTATATATATTTAAATTTGGTTAAATAGAAAATTCTATCCCATTCTCAATGATGTGACACAAATCCTTCTAAGGGTGTCTCTTTTTCATTTATGCTATACAGTAGGTGCAGAAAAAAATATGTAAAACACAAATTACTAAACACATAAACTCTTCCCCCCATTTAATGATTAGTAACATTCAGCAGTTTAACCTGCTGTGAATTTCTATTATGATGGTCTACAGTAAACACAGAGTTAAAATTACTGTATTACTGTAGTATATGCCCTCATGACTCAACTTTATGCTGTCATGAGTCACCTGACTTGATGTCCAATGATAGCAACATAGGACACTGTTCAATATTAAACAGTCCAATGAAGATTTATTCTAAGGGCTAGTGGTATCTTTCCATGTCTTTTTATTCTGTCTTTGTGGTCTGGTGCCTTTTCAATCTATATCAAGTACTGATGTTTAATGGAAAAATACTGGGATTTGGAATAGAGGTCCTGGTCATAATTTAGCTTTTGCCCTCCAACAGCTGTTTGTCCTTAAATTTTCTCAGGTAATCAGTAGTCTTGAGAATTAGAGATGATTTGTGTATCACTTTGCTTACTTGGCACTCAATATTTTTTGAATGATTATTATTATTGCAATTATGATTTTTTTTTATTTCTGTTTCCAGATTAATATATTTCCTTTCTGGATTTCCATGTTAAAAGTGACATACGAATTATCAGTTGATTCTGACTGATAGCAATCCTATGTACAAAACAAAACCCTGCCTGGTCCTGTGGCATTCTCACGATTGTTGATAGGCTTGAGACCACTGTTGCAGCCACTGTGTCAATCATGTCATTGAGGATCTTCCTCTTTTAAAGGGATTGGTCCCTCATGGTAACATGTCCAAAGTATGTGAGATGAAGTCTCGCCATCCTTACTTATAAGGAGCATTCTGCCTGTACTTCTTCCAAGACAGATTTGTTCCTTCTTCTGTTAGTACATGGTATATTTAATATTCTTCATTAACACCATAATTCAAAGGCATCAATTCATCTTGGTCTTTTTTATTCATTGTCTAGCTTGTGCATGTAGATGATGTGATTGAAAACATCATGGCTTGGGACCTAGTATCTTTGCTTTTAACATTTTAAGGAGGTCTTTTGCAGCAGATTTGCCCACTGAAATATATCATTTGATATCTTGACTACTGCTTCCATGAACATTGATTCTGAATCCAAATAAAACGAAATCCTTGATAACATCATTTTTTCTCAATTTATCATGAAGTTAATTATTGGTCTGGTTCTGAGGACTTTTGTTTTCTTTATATTGACATATAATCCAGACTGCAGCCTATAGTCTTTGATCTTCATCCATACATGTTTCAAGTCATCCTCGCTTTCAGCAAGCAAGGTCGCATGATCTTCAGATCACAGGTTGTTAATGAGTCTTCCTCCAATCCAGATGCCACATTCTTCTTCATATAGTCTAGCTTGTTGGATCATTTGCTAACTACACAGATTGAATAAGTATGGTGAAAAGATAAAACCTAGATGCACACTTTTCCTGATTTTTAATGACACTGTATCCCCTTGTTCTGTTCAAACAATAGCCTCTTTGTTTATGTACAGGTTCTTCATGAGCACAATTTAGTGTTCTGTAATTTCCATTCTTTGCAATGTTATCCATAATTTATTATGATTCACATAGTTGAGTGTCTTCTTATAGTCAATAAAACACAGATAAACAACTTTCTGATATTGTCTGCTTTCAGTCAAGATCCATACAACATCAGCAATTATGTCCTTCGTTCTAAATCCTCTTGTGAACCCAGCTTGAATTTTTGGCAGTTCCTTATCAATGTATTACTGCAACTGTTTTAGAATTATCTTCAGGAAAGTTTTATTTGTGTGTGAAATGAATGATTTTGTTTGATAATTCCTGCATTCCATTGGATCACATTTCTTTGAAATAGGCACATATTTGGACCTCTTCCAGTGGATTGACCAGGTAGCTGTTTTTCAAATTTCTTGGCACAGAAAAGCGAGCATTTCCAGCACTGATTCTGTCTGTTGAAACATCGCGATTGGTACTCCATCAATTCCTGGACCCTTCTTTTTTGCCATTGCCTTCAGCACATTTTGGACTTCTTCCTTCAACATCATTGATTCTTGATCATATGCTACTTCCTGAAAAGATTGAATGTCAACCAATTCTTTTTGGTACAACATAGTGAATTTAATGCCACTGAATTATACACTTTAATATGGCAGATTTTTGTCATATGTATTTTACCATAATAAAGTTAGAAAAAGGGGATAAACTTTTTTTTTTTTAATTAAGAAAATTAAGGGGTACTTGAATATTTACCACCAGAAATACATACCACACAGTGGTTCAACTGTGACTGTACTACTTCCTGTTCCACACTCTTTGTTTCCAAAGCTGGCAAATGCATCTTCACTTCATCTAATATCATCTTACTTTCCTTTAGACGCTGCTCAAAATTGGCTGGTTTCTGGAATAATCGAAACTTCATGGAAACATCTTGTAATTTTTTCTGTAAGGCAATGTAAAGAAAGCACTGATTTAATTTTGCCTTCCAAACAGTAACAAGCCTTATATTTGTTACTAGATTTACTTTCTTCCTGAAGATACACATGGATAATTTTTTTTACCAATCTTTTTTTTTTCCTATTTGTTCAGCACAAAGAATACGTGCATTTGGAAGAAGAATTTAGTAATTTTTCTTAATGTGATACAAAATGAAAGATCATTTATTAACCTATTTAATCCTTAAGATATACAACACATAAAGAAATCTATATTGATTACATATAATTATAGATTTTAAAGAATGCCCTCAATCCCAATTTTGCTAATGATTAAGTTGCTGCATACTATATTTCACTGTTCAAGGAAAAGTTCCTTGGTTGATTCAGTAACATATACCTGTGCAACATCAATTTGGGATAAGACTCTTTGGGCAGTCTCCTTTCCCTGGTTATGTTTCTTCATTTCTTCTAAACTGATCTCATGACTTGTCAAATCTGACTGGATTTTCTGTTAGGAAGACAGCATTATTATTCAGCATGCACTGTAACTTATTGCAAAGAACAACTCACTTATTTTCCACAAAAGATGAAAATTTGGAAACACTCTTAAACTATTCCTTACAATGGCAGTAATTTACACTTAATAAATAAAATTACAGTAATTTACACTTATCAAAATTGATATGAATTATTTCTTTCTTATGAAGATTATTATGACAAAGAAGTGATCATTTTGAATCAATGGCGATAAACAGTCATTTCAGACATCTTTTTCCATGAGACATATTCAATTATATCTAGTATTTCGAGAAAAATTTCTACATTGTAACTTTCTTTTCTTTTTGAATTTATGCATACATATGACCAAAGAGAGGATATTAATCTTTATAAATATGCTAAATGTGGCAAAGATGATACATAATAGAAAGTTGCATGTGGATCTTATTCCTTAATACTGATCTTTTACTAAGACATTCTGTACCATGTTCCACATAAATCTCAGGGGAAATAAAAAACAAACCCAAAACTATTGAGTCTCGGGAAGGAAAGTTAAATGCCCTGACATTGCTTACCTACTAAATTTCAGAAAAAAATATGGGTCTAGAGAGCAAAAGTTAAATCCTTCAAGTGGCATTGCTTAACTAGTAAAAAAGACTTTATTACTATCTATAGAAATTAATTTTGACCTTTAAATAATTATTAAATGATTACATATTTTCAATATTGAGTAAGGACATTGGTGATCAAGTTCTATGCAAAAATATGTCAGCCTTTGACATATGAATGTCTGACTTAATCATATGGATGGGTCAAATACTGCAGTGTGTAGAGACCAAAATAATAAATTCACTAATTTCTTCCCATCAGATCCACTAAGATCAGCCTGTTGTTGTTGTTATGTGCCGTGGAGTCAGACCCGACTCATAGCGACCCCTCCTTGGGTTTCCAAGGCAGTATCACTAAGGAAGTAGATTGCCCAACCTTCTTTCTGAGGAGTGGCTGGCTAGTGGTCAAATTATTCTGACTTAAAAGTCAGTCATTGGCAGATTATCTTAAATGAGTAATTAATTTTAACCATAGTACTCATAAATATTCTCAAGCAAAGTAATTTGTATAATGCATATTGTTGTTATTGTTATGTGTGATTGAGTTGGTTCTAATAGGCAGTTGGGTACAAAAAAAGGAAATGTTGCCCAGTCTTGCACCATCCTCACAGTCTTTGCTTTGCTTGGGCCCTTTGTTGAAGTCAATGTGTCAACAAATATCGTGTAACAAAACTAACATCAATTGATTTGAATTTTGGTACACATTATTAGAAAATAAAATCAATTTTTCTTAACAGTTACTATAAATAACTACAGCAGAGAACAGAATGATTAAAATTATCCCAAGAAAATGGGTTAGGTGGTAGAAGGAGTTATTTAGAATGCAAGGTTATGAATTCACAGATAAACCTTAGTGTTCTCCCCTTAACATAATGATTATAACAATTATAAAGGCAAATTAATTCCAAATTACTTGAGTAATTAGAATTCTGGCTTTAAATAAACAAGAGCAAAGACTCATGTGAATGCATACTATTTTTTACATTATACTTTGTGTGAGAAATAGTGACAGATACTAAATCCAGGAACTACAGAATTTAGGGTTTAGGAATCCCTGCAAATTCATATTAACATTGTTTACAGAGCAGGAGATGCTAATGTGTCTATAGTGCTTAATGGGGTATGTAGAGTGGAGTGACACATACAGAAGAGTTAATAGATGTCCCAGAAGACTGATCTTAAAGTAAGGCCCTGAAAAATGAGTTAGCATTGCTTGGTATACCAGAGTTTTTTGGACCATCACAAGACACACAACCTATCAGTAGAGAAATGCTCACCTGTCTCTGCCACATTACCCTGACCCTTCCAAATCATGGATGGTTAGAACTTGGACAATGCTTGTGCCATGATGCCTGTTAACCCCTTTTCACTGAGTCAATTCTGACTCACAGCAACCCTATACCAGAGTAGAAATGTGCCATAGGGTTTCCAAGGCTGTAATCACTTCATATTTATGCAGAAGCTGGACAATGAATAAGGAAAGCCAAGAAAAATGGGTGCCTTTGAGTTATGGTGTTGGCAAAGAATATTGAACAGACCATGAACTGCCAGAAGAACATACAAATCTGCCTTGAAAGAAGTACAGCCAAAATGCCCCTTAGAAGTGAGGATGGCAAGACTTCATTTCACACACTTTGGGCATGTTATCACCAGGGACCACTCCCTGGAGAGGACATCATGCTAGGTAAAATACAGTGTCAGTGAAAAAGAGGAAGAGCCTCAATGGGATGTATTGACACAGTGGCTGCCACAATGGACTCAAATATACAGTGATTGTGAGGATGGCACAGGAGCAGGTGGTGTGTTGTTCTCTTATAGATAGAGTCACTATGAGTTGGAACTAACTCGAGGGCATCTAACAGCAACCAAGAATGATCTTTATGGAAGCAAGGGGTCATATCTTTCTCCTGTGGAATGGCTAGTGGTTCTAACTGATAATCTCTTGGTTAGTAGATGATCACTTTAACCACTGAATCACCAGTGCTCTTTGTTCCAAGATTGTTGTTGTTGTTGTTATGTGCCGTGGAGTTGGACCCGACTCATAGCAACCCCTCTTTGGATTTCCGAGGCAATATCACTATGAAAGTAGATTTCCCAACCTTCCTTCCGAGGAGTGGCTGGTGGGCTTGAACCGCAAGCCTTCTGGTTAGCAGTCAAGTGCCTTAGGCACTATACTACCAAGATAAAACTACCAAATTCTCTCTCAGAAATTTAACACTGGCTGGAGCAAGACTCCGTTAGCGTAGTGCCTAAGGCACTTGACTGCTAACCAGAAGGCTGGCGGTTCAAACCCATCAGCCACTACTTGGAAGGAAGATGGGGCAATCTACTTCCATAGTGATACTGCCTTGGAAACCCAAGGAGGGGTCTCTATGAGTCGGGTCCTACTTGATGGCACATAACAACAACAACAACAGAGCAAGACTGGTCAAAGTCTGTGAGTACTTGGAACTGTATCATATATGCTAGAATCTGTGCTTATGAAGTCCCTAGTTTTCAGTGTTGATTGAGGAGAAACAAGTGTCCAGGTGCAGAGAGAGAAGAAATAAAGAGATGGGAAGGATGGGCAGAAAGATAAATATTGATGGTGATCAATCAGAGCTTGAAATAGTATTTTCCAAAGAGGTCTGCAAAAATAGCTCCCATTCCACATTCCCCTTACCTTTCCCACATCCAAAAGTAGAAATGGTTTGTTCACTTCTTTGAAGGTATACAGGCCCTTTAATTGCATTAATTAATGGAATACAGTAAAAGGGATAATCTGTGAATTATAGGGGGAAAAAACAACGTTTCCTGGTCTGACAGCTTCCACTTCTGCCACTTTGGAGCACACTCTTAGGATGCTCCCTTTTGAAACTAATTCACCGTGTTCTGAGAAGGTTTGGCCATATGGAAAAGCCATAGGTCATGTTGCTTTAGTAAACCCTCTCAGGTGCATTTTCAGCTGACAGCCAGTATGAACTGATAGTCATGTAGTCATGTTAGTGAGCTATCCTGGATGTATTGTCAAGTTGATCTTTCAGCCAACGAGTGAGTACAATCACATGAGAAGCAACAGGAAAGAACCATTCAGTGGAGTCCTTTCAGCCTACAAAACTATTTGAAGTGATGCTAAATTGCTGTTAGAAATAACCAAAACACAGCACATAGTCTCTTTCTGAGTCAAAACTTTATTTTTACCCTTGGGTTTCATGAGACTTTCCTTTATCCTTGTGACAACCCATTGTCTTGCATTTTTGTTTTGGGGCTAGTTGATTCAATTTGGTGGCTGTTACGTGCGCCTAAGAGTTCTAAGTAGTATACTAGATGTGAAACAGTATGGGACTGGTAAAAATAAAAGCATTTCTGGTTGAAAGAAAGACCATGGAGATGAGACAGTGAACAACATGAAGAACGTGGAAGAGCTAAAATAATGCATAAAGAGTAAGTGCAGTATTGGCAGAAATACGACCAGATATGTAGACAAGGATTAGATATTAAATAACCTCATGTCCTAAATAAATGGCTTTCAGTATTTTCAATATAAAGATAATTTA
>NW_006921735.1:2025047-2025592 GCF_000298275.1 Orycteropus afer afer
CTTCTGGTTAGCAGTCAAGTGCCTTTGCCACTATGCTACCAGAGAGAGCTAGAGGAGAATCATGAAGGATGTGTATAAGAAGAAAATTACCCAAAAACAGAAGAAACAGTCAAAGAAAAAATAACTAGGGAAGAAAGTGTCACTTAAATCAAGTGATATGAGAGTTTTAAGACTTAGAGAAAGGTCAAGCATGTCATTTTGAGACAGGTCAAATGTGATAAGCACTAACGAGGGTACATTATGTACAACAGATCTGCCATGAGGGGAAATGAAGGACCAAGTATTCTTGGTTGGAAGGTTGAGCAATTTGTAAATTATTGAAAAGCATCACATGGTACTTGAAATATGCATCTCAATATCAGAGTGTTAGACAGACTTCTGGAAGTGTGAATTTCATTATTCTCAGGAAGGAAACCAGCACTAAAATCATTAACATGAAAAAAAAGATGGTTGAACATCAAATAAACCTAAAACTTTATCATAATTTGTAGGCAGAATTTGCAGAAAATTTCTCACAGCCATAGTAGATTACTTTTTAATATAAT
>NW_006921735.1:2025815-2030688 GCF_000298275.1 Orycteropus afer afer
TTAGAAATTAAGGATAAATGTGTCTATACTACAGAATTCAGAATATTTTCTAAATTAATATACATGTGTGAAAGACTCTTCGGGTAGCATAGGCAGGTAAGTCCTCCACTACATGTCAAAAACTTGGCAGTTTCATTATCACTCAGAAGTGCCTTGAAGGACAAGCCTGGTGATCTGTGGGCAAAAGGTCACAGTGAGGAAAAACTATGGACCACAGTTCTACTCTGCACACATGGGGTCATCATGAGTCATAACCGACTGATAGCAGCCAGCAACAGCAATAACATGTCTAAGAGGAATGCAGTTCTTTGATCAAATCACCTTTTTTTTTTTTTTTGGCCAGAGAATTTCACACAACAGATTTGGTAAAAGCTACCTAATATATTTTAACAAATATATTTAGCAACAAAAAAATCATTATTGAAATTGTAAAATAAAAATTGATATTTATTTCCTGTCATATTTATTGTGGGAAGGTGGTATATTTATTGTGGGATGGTATGCATCACACAAATTTATCTGGCATCTTTTCACACTGATTTTATAATTCTTATTTGCAAAGGACAAGTTACTTTTACCCTGTACTTAGGATGGGTTTTACTACCTAATTCACTTAACCTCATCAGAGTGTTATTCTGGAACTACATAAATAAAAATGAAATTGCCTATCCTTCTTAAAAAAAAAAAAAAAAAACCCACTGCCATCGAGGCAATTCTGACTCATAGCGACCCCCATTGGGTTTCCAAGGCTGTAAATCTTTAGGGAGGTAAATTGCCTCATCTTCTTCCCATGAAGCAGCTGGTGGGTTTGAATGCCCGCCTTCTGGTTAGCAGCCCAATGCCTTACCCACTATGCCACCACAGCTTCCTGCTTATCTTTCCAGGGCACGTTTATTGTGAAATAGATAAATATTTGTTATATGACAGTTGCCATGAATCTGAATAACCTCAATTACAACTAACACTAACATGGAAGCTTCCAAAAACAGTGGTCAATCCCCTAGCTAAAATTTTCCTCTCATAAAAATGTATTTCATCATTTTTTAACATTATAATCAGACAATGAAATAAAATAATATTGTAGAAGAAATTATTGAAAATGGAAAGTGTAATCCTAAAGAAATCATCATTTTCATAATTGGCTACTTGCCAATGGGGCAGGGAGGCGCCGTCTTCTGACCTCCTCTAACGTACAAGAGGAAGACAGAATCACTATCAATAGCCCAAGGCCTATCTCTGCAAGGCCAGGCATGCCACCTCCCTCCAGCCCTTTCATCAACCCTGACACCAACTGTTCCTCCCGCAGCACCCACCAACTCTCTGCTGGGTTCAATAATTCACTGCAGTTGCCACACAGAACTCACAGATTTTGTGGCTTATTAGGGAAGCACCAGGCTACAATTCCAGTTCAAGAACAATGCTCAGTCTCTCTCAGCCCACCGTCTCTCAGTGAACAGTCTGTCTCAGTCTCTTTCTCAGCAGCGCGTGTCTCTCAGGAGCGTGTTTCTCTCAGCAGCATGTCTTTCTCAGCCATCAGTCAGAGAGACTTCTTCTGCCTCTAGAAGGGTTCCTTTTGAGCCCAGTAGAGTGAGCACTAACCAATCCCAAGATCAGAATTCTATACACCCGAGAGAGAGTGAACTTCCCAGAAAATTACTTTGTGCTGCTCCCAACAGAAATACCGCAGGTAGACAACTTCAACAATCAGCAGCTCCTCGCTTGCTTAGGGAAAATTCCACCATGGAGTTTTACAAAGACTTACGGCTAGAAAAGCCATACCAGGTAATTTATTATACCGCACTACCAAATTTGAAAAATCTACTAAAAATGAGAAAGGTATACAATTTGAATTCTCTTTTAACTCAAAATGTGAATCTACCAGGAGATGGGTAGTAAGCAGTTAAAAAAAACAAAAATTAATATTTGATCTTATCAAATTGTCAGCCTTGCTCCTTATAAAAATCAGATAATATTAACAGAATTAAAGTGGAAGAAAGTAGTAAATCAGAGCTGCTGGCTTGGAATAAGGTGTTCTGGTAGTGTAGTAGTTAAGGCTAACCAAAAGATCAGTGGTTTGAACCCACCAGCCATTCTGTGGAAGAAAGATGGGGCAGTCTGCTTCCATAAAGATTTACAGCCTTGGAAACCCAATGGGGGTAGCTATGAGGAATTGATTCAATAGTAGTGAGTTTGGTTTAGAGTTTGGCTTGGAATATCCATTTAGGCTGTGATAGGAGTTCACAATCTAATATCTTTCAGAATCATAGTTTTTTTTTAATAAAAGTAAAATAATATAAAGCAAATTATATCATCATACCAGTGAAAAGAGGTTAACAATACAGTGATTATATTCATAACTAGCAAGGTGTATTCAAAATAGAAAGAAAATACCAATTGAAAAAGAACTAACAATTTTTTCATATGATGATGGTAAAGGCCAAATTATGCAACTAAAAATCAATCAAATATTAATGACATTTCCAATATAGCACTTTACAATTAACTGAGCAGAGTGAAGGCTTTTATCATGATTTACCTCATCAGACTACCCTCATATATCAAAGTAATGACAGAAAATGGCAAGCAAAATTAAGCTGTAGCTGTCTACAATATTTAATGGAATAAAGGAAACACTTTTTATCAAGTAACTACAGGAGTTTTGTGATATCAAAGAAAGAAATGATTCTAGAAAAAATAACTGAAAATATTTCTGAAAGAAAAAATAATAAAAGATGTCACCATGAGAGTATTAATGGAAAAAATGGAACACCTTAAGTGTTGTAATCAGATGGTAATTTTGAAATGTATTCTCTAGGAGAAGAAATGGCCATATGTAACACATTAAGAGACATAAAATTAAAGAAAATGCACTGAGGGAACTTTGATCATGTATACCTTAAAAACATGGTGAACATGCAAAAAAATGTAATTATGACCATGGACAAATACCTTTTAAAGATTTTAAATCATAATTTATAATAGCTCAAGAAATAATAATAAAAAAAGATGAAATTCACTCAGTTTTTTTTTAATACAATGATAGTGTGTTTATAAAACAACAAATTGATTTTTTTAAATAAATAATATTGCCTATAAATTAAATTAACCTATGGGGGCATTCTACCCTACCCATCCTAATGTTTGCTATGAGTCAGAATTGATTCAATGGCAGTGATTTAGTGGCTTTATAGATTAAATTTTGTGAGATGGAGCATTTTTCACTTCTTTCAGGAATATGCAGCAGTCCAATGAGTTTCTTATAGTCCAACAACATGACCATGGGTTCTTTTTAAGAATGTGAAGCATATTAGAGACCTCAATTTTTTTTATCATTAAGTGGATGTTTAATTTATGTATGTATGTGTGTAAATGTGTGTAAAAACTAACCACGTTTTGATATCATTGTAATACCTTGACCTTTTGACTTAGTTCAGCTATATGTATTTTTATGAAGGTTTAGATTAGAAACTTTAAGAAATTAACCGATGACCATTCTCCCATTCATCTCCTATTGCTCTCATAGTAATTGGTGAATTGCCAAAAGAAAACATTGTCTTTCAGTGTTTCCTAGGGTTCCTCGACATATAAGTTCTATGTTAGGTTAACAAATACATGGAAACATGTTTCTGTGGTTTATTAAGTTTAGGTTACAATTTAAAGTTTGAAAATTAAAAAAAAAAAAAGAGTTCAAAAATAGATCTCCAAGAAGGAAATACACCATAGTAATTTTTGCAAGTAAACTTGACCACACACCTTTTGCTTTGGAAAAAAAAAAAAAAAAAAAAAGATTATTGTGTAGAATTATTAGTTCATGCAATACACCTAAGAATTGATGTGTTCCATTACAATAATGATAAAAATAATAATAACGAGAATAGAATTGCCAATTATAATATGTATTTTCAAACAATTGTGGTTACTTTTCAAATTAGTAAATAAGATAACACAACCTTGGGAAAGAATTTCTAATTCAGTCTAGAAATGTTGGGAAATTACAGAAGCTGTAGGTTAATTATGGCTTGATAAGGAGCTCTGGTGGTGCAGTGGTTAAGTGTTTAGCTGCTAACTAAAAGTTGGTGGTTTGAGCCAACCTGGTAGCTCTGTGGAAGAAAGACCGTGTAATCAGCTTCCTTAATGATTACAGTGAAGAAAACACTTTGGGGCAGTTGTACACTACCACAAGGTTGCCATGGATTGGAACAGACTGGAGGACACTCAACAACAACTGAGCACTAATTATCAAAGTAGAAAAAGCAGATCTAAGTATAAACCCCAAACTCATAACAAATATTGAGAAGTGAAATCCATCAATTGCAATGCCAACAATGAAAATTTAATCATTTTTCTATGTAAGAACTTTTAATGTACATCACTATGGGTATAAAGAAATACATATCCACCATTGAAGTTAATTTCAAGTTTTTATCACAATTCTTCACTTTTCACTTTTTACTATATATCAACATAATGGAGTGAAAAGTTGATGTTAATCTGAAATTATTTTTAAAAATATGCTACTGGAGATACTCTATATTAAATAGTTTATTGTTTAAACTGTTTTATTGAGGGGTAGTTTACAGATGATAATATACACTTGTCTGAAAGGTATATTTCAATGAATTTTAGTAAAGTTACAGATTTGGGCAACCATCACCACAGTTTGATTTTAGAACACATGTACCACCACAGGAAGATGTCTCAAGTTCATTTGCAGGCATTCCCTATTCCCACTTCTGGCTTCAAGAAACTACTAATTGAAGGCAAACATGGGTATATGGATGGATAGATAGGTGGACAGGCTAAATGATTAGGTATGTCTATGAAATGGCGAGTGTATCCAAGATCATATATAGGGTTGGCAGACAATGGTCCT
>NW_006921735.1:2031520-2041813 GCF_000298275.1 Orycteropus afer afer
TAAAAAAAAAAAAAAAACAGTAATCAAGTCTGTCCACATATTCTCTTTAAACATAAATATTTCAATTATATGCTTCATGAGGTTGTTGTAATGATAAAAAAATAATAATGGGGATATTTTGACGATATTAGTCATTGGCATGTATAGTTATTGAAATACATGGAGAAGCTGGAATATGTATCTATCTCCTATTAATCAATCACTTTAATGTGAAAAAATCCAGTATGTACTACTTAAAAATATTTTTACAGGTGCCCCCAAAGCTCCAATTCTTAGCAATCACATGACAATTATTTTACTGTTAAATTCTATTATAAGAATGGTTCTTGATGATTATGCTACAGCTTTTTGGTCACCATTCTTTAACTTTCATCTTTCATCTCTACTCTCTTATAAGCTGCAACATAGAAAGGGCCATTATCTGGGACAGGGTCTGACATATTTAGTGAGTAAACTTGTCTGGAGTTGAATGAATACACAAATACTCTCTAGGCACCTGTTGGATGGCTAGCATGGCTTTGGGCTTTGGGAAGCCTGGCTGCCTTATAGCTGACTGTTGGTGGGTAGGGACAGTGAGGGACAGGGTAATCAGCAACAACAACCACAAAATGAACAGATCAACAAGAACATCTCAGAGAGTAATAAATGCTAACAAGAAAATAAAACATGATGAGCTGTGGCAAGTGTTATCTGGAGTGCACTTTACTAATTTCACTGTGAGGGATTTTTGGAATAAATATCCATTTGCTTAAGAAAAAGCAAGGAAAAATAGGTTGAATGTAAATTGCCTGAAAATATCCATAGTACCACACAAATGTACACTGTCACTACACATGTGACACTATGTTCTACTTTTATATTTGTTGTTGTTGTTGTTGTTATGTGCCGTCGAGTCGGCCCCGACTCATAGCGACCCCTCCTTGGGTTTCCGAGGCAGTATCACTACGGAAGTAGGATTGCCCAACCTTCCTTCCGAGGAGTGGCTGGTGGGTTTGAACCGCCAGCCTTCTGGTTAGCAGTCAAGTGCTTTAGCCACTATGCTACCAGAGCTCCTACTTTTATATTTAGAATTTGTAAATCAATTGTCATGACAAGATACTATAATTCTATAATTGTAGACTTGAGATGTACACTTCTGAGTTTATAATGTGAAACAAATCCATTTTTAATCATTGTACATTATATTAGTGACGAATATTGAATATAACATGGACTGCCAGAAGAATGAACAAAACTGGCTTGGACAAAATATAGGCAGAATGCTCCTTAGAAGCGAGAATGGCCAGACTTTGTTGCATGTGCTTTGGTCATGTTATCAAGAGGGACCAATCCCTAGAGAAAGACACTGTGCTTAGTAAAGTAGAGAATCAGGGAAAAAGGGGAAGCTCCTTAATGAGATGGATTGACAAAGTGGCTGCAACAATGGGTCAAGGATCTCAGTGATTGCGAGGATGGCACAGGACTGGGCAGTGTTTTGCTCTGCTGCGCATAGGGTTGCTATGGGTTAAAACCACCTAACAGCAACATGTCCTGTGACAACATGATGTTGTTGTTACCTGCCATTGAGTCATACCCGACTCATCAGACACACAGCAGTACAAAACACTGCCCAGTACTGATTCATGCCCATGATCTGTTGCAGATAGGATCATTATGATCCATATGGTTTTCATTGGCTGGTTCTGGAAAGTAGATTAAGAACCAGGCTTTTCTCCTTAGTCCTTCTTATTCTGCAAGCTCATTTCTCAGCATCATAACAACACAGAAGCCCCGAATGACAGACAAGTAATGGCTTTGCTTGAGGTAGATTGGAAATTTAACCAGGTCTCCTGTAATACCAAAAAACAAACCAAATTCACTGTCATCAAGTTGGATCTGATTCATAGTAACCTCTCCTTGGGTGTCTGAGGCAGTATCTCAACGGAAGTAGATTGCCCAACCTTCCTTCTGAGGAGTGGCTGGTGGGTATGAACCACCAGCCTTCTAGTTACCAGTCAAATGTATTAGGCATTATGCCACCAGAGCTCCTGTCTCTTTTAACAGAAGGTAAGAATTCTACCACTGAAACAGCATGACCCTTAGGAGGTCATTAACCTGTGAGATGTTTTTCAATATGCTTTGCATGCATGTCTCTAATGTTTTACATCTTCTGCAATTTTCTCTTTTGATTATTGTAATACTATTAAACATGTCAAAAGAATGATACTCATTCTAATTGGTGATACAATCTATTTTATATAGCAACATATAAAAAACCCCAACCCAGGCCATCAAGTCCATTTCTGACTTATTGTGACCCCATAGGACAGAGTAGAACTGATCCATAGAGTTTGCAAGGCTGAAAATATTTACAGTGGTGACTGCCACATCTTTCTCCCATGGAGCAGTTAGCAGCAGCCAAGCACTTAACCATAGAATTTCAATGTTAGAACTCGTTTAAAACTGTTTCGGTTTATAATAGTACTTTGCAAAGAAAAAGGACAAGTATTATTTTTGCTACGGTTGTATTGGCTTTAATGTTTGAACCAAATCTATGGAATAGTTATCTATTTTCTTCTTCTATTGTTGAATTATTTCATTATCACATAAATCCTGAACACATTTCCCTATGCGTGTTTGTACCATCTGATTCATAAATCAATGAAGTAGGCTGTAAAGTTAACTGTTCCAAGTCATTTGGCAATCAAATGTGCTTATTTACAATATAAAAGTCTTTTTTATTCCCTAATGAAATTACAAGCTTAATCTGATAGACCAAAATCTGTATTGAAGCCCTAATTTTTCTTTAAGCCATTGATTTTGATAGTTTACAATGTTTACATTTAAATAGGGCCAAATATATTTAAAGTGAATTATAAGAGTTGGCTTCAATAAATACAAGAAGAACTCAATTACAAATACTTTTGATGTGTAGCTAATGCAATCAGCTTAAATGAACAGCTTTCTTTAGTAAAAAAAGGATTCTACTTTTCTGTTTGTTGGTACTTAATTATAGCCACATTGCTAAGGGGAGGAAAAGAGAGCAGCTTGATGAGTGACATATAGGCACACTTTTCAATGTTGGGAGCCCGTGGGTGGTGTAGTTAAACATTCAACTATTAACCAAAAGGTTGGTAGTTCAAACCCACTCAGATGTGTCTCTGAAGAAACGCCTGATGATCTGCTTCCAATAGGTCATAGCTTTGAAGACCACGCGGAGCACAGTTTCTTTGTGGCAATAGTTCATTCGCCTTTGGTTTATCTAATTTTTGTTACGAGGTCCTCACTTTTGGTGATAATTTCATTATTTCCTCATTTTCTTTCTATTCATGCTTATAAACCTACTATGAGGGACAAGAGGTTGCAAAAGATGAGCTCAGGAATCTGCAGGACAAGGCAATAGAATAGTTCAGCTACTGCAATCAATTCTAGGCAACCTCTTTGTTTCTTGTGATAATCTAAGTAATAGGATCATGTATTCCTCCACACGATGTGCATCATCAACACATAATGGCATAGAGCATTCTAAGAGGTGCACATATCGAAATGTTCTTCCGTATTAAACATTCAAAATGTGAAACTCTTGAAAAGGAAGAAAAAGCACGGGTTGAAGAACTCTCTAAATATTAAGGACAAGAGGTTTATTGATGGCGATTTAGGTATAGTTATTGTTGACTCCAAAAATTATTGAGAAGTATGCTCAAGCTAATTGGCATATTAACATATGATGAATTAGAAAAACAAATTAACATTAGAAAACAAAGGCAAGTTCAGTCTCAAGCACCCCTATCGAAAATTCTATTAGTCTATGTTAATTTGACTGCTAACCAGAAGGCTGGTGGTTCAAACCCACCAGCCACTCCTTGGAAGGAAGGCTGGGCAATCTACTTCCGTAGTGATACTGCCTCAGAAACCCAAGGAAGAGTCGCTATGAGTTGGGCCTGACTCGGCAGCACTTTATCAACAACAACATGTTAATTAGTGAAGTGCTGCTCAGCTATTTTTTTTTTTTTTTCTACTTTAACTCATTTGCCATAAAAAGAAAAGTGATCAGGATAGGAGGTTAAGACGTCAGTAGTATGACTTCTGCCCAGTGAAATCCTGACACAACCACAGGACAGAATCTTTATAAAAGACCGGTGAGAAGTACGTGGGGGAAAAAAAAAAAAAGACTAGAGCCTTTTTAGTAATTAACTATCTAGACTAGTATTCAACCTTGGATGAACATTGGTGTAACTAGGAAGAAAAAAAAAAAACCTCACTGCCATCAAGTTGATTCCGACTCATGGTGACCCCCATTGGGTTTCTGAGGCTGTAAATCTTTGCAGAAGTAGATTGCCTCATCTTCCTTCCATGGAGAAGCTGGTGGGTTTGAACCACCGATCATCTGGTTAGCATCCAAATGCCTTACCCACTATGCCACCAGAGCTCCTGGTATAACTAGAGGAGCTTCCAAAAATTCTGATGCCTGAATCAACTTCAGAGATGGTAACATGATTGATCTTGGGTATAGCCTGAGTACAGGGATTTTTGCTACATGATTTTAGGTGCTAAAACTAAAACTCTCTGTGCTTCATGATTCTCTTCTAGAAAATAAAAGCTTGAACAATTATATTCCCACAATGTTTATCTTTGCAATTACGCAATTGGTGAATTTATTCTTTAAAATTATTTTGAACAAACATATGTATGAACTTTTATACTTTTAATCATACTATTTTTGAAGTAGTTCTTAAGTTTCTGGTTTCTATATCTAGACAATATATTACCATGTCTGGAAGACTTTTCCCCATTTGAGGAAAATCAGTAAGATTAAATCAGTAAGATGTCATCTTAATTTTGCATTTTAATAAAAGTCTCCTTAAATGGGGCTGGAATTGGGAAGTTGACACTCTGGTAATACGATTAAGATTTTGATTTGGTTTAGTCCTGGTTTGTCTACATAATATATTAATAGATCCACATATGCACTGATATTCTTGTACTTTTACTGTAAAAAAACTGTGAGCTTTATTCCTGTAAACTGATGTCACTAACTTAAAAAGTGCCTTTTGTTTTCAGTTCAATTCAGCATCAGAAGGCCCAGTTCTCTAATCATGACAATAACTCATCAATTACCATGCTGATGGAGTGGGAATCACTTTCATACTCTATAGCTGCAAAATGCAGTTGTAAATTCAAAGTTTCTCGAATTACATGTACTTAAAGGAAGCTTTTACTAGATGGAAAATTTCATTTCCTTAATATTGAGAGTTATTTTCAATCTGAGGATTCAAAACAATCCTAAAAGGCACTAACTGAAGGCTCTGATAACAGATTTAAATTCAGAAGCAAAGCCACGAGTATACCACACGGTGGAGTCAGACAACCACAAATCTATGTGACCAGCTTTGACAGAAAATAGGAGCACCTACTGCCTTGGAAACCCAAGGAGGGGTCGCTATGAGTCAGGTTTGACTCGATGGCACATAACAACAACAACAACAACAACTTAGAAGAGTACCAAACAAGGTAACATCATTCATTTTGTCCTGCACTTCAGTGATAAATTCAAACAGACAGTAAATTTCTAAGAAAGGAAAGCAAAGCATACTAACTTTTTATTAGCAATTAACTTTTACCCAAGTTTACCCAAGTGTAAAGAAACACAATTATTATTTTTTATACTAATCCAAAGCATTAAACTTAGTCCTGATTGGAAAAATGTCATTTTCGTATTATTAGGGCGTCTTTTTTTTTTTACACACTGCACTTAAGTTCTCATTTCACAGACAACCTATTTATTATATTTGCTTCTTTCAGAAGAGTTTAAAAATAAGTTTCAAGAAAGGCAATCCTTGAAGCAAATCTGAGTACTTGATAACTCTGTTCCAGAAAACAGTTCACTTGTTTTCATCTTAAAATAAAATTTAGGAGAACAATGTTTCAACAGCTTTTGGGGGTAATGCACTTTCCACCATTATGCATCACCATTGGGGGAATCCAACGTCTTGAAAATGCAGGCACAACCAAAACTTCATGGAAAATGAATTTTAGCTTCTCAGTACTCTAAAATCTGTTCCTTCATTTACAGTTGAAACTTCTCCTTTTACATGGATGCTGCTATTTGTAAGTACTTTTCAATTGCTATAGTTAATTATATTTTATACTAGACTTTTTTTGATAAAGCAAAAAATATATATATTGTATTGAAGTTTAGATAATCTTGCATTCACATGTAAATAAAAGAAAACCCAGGGTCCAACACTGTGACCTTTTTAACTAAACAAGATTGATGTATTTTTGGAAAAGCTCCCATTTGGGAAAACAAACAACAACAACAACAACAAAAAGATAATAGTGTTCGCCTATCTCAAATTCGCCATTCATAGTTTCATTCTATAAGTCTCAAAAAGTACCTCTTTATATATTTTATTTTTTAAAAAATATATCTTATTGTGGTTTAGGTGAAAGTTAATTAGTTGCCCATTCAGTAATGTATGCATATATTGTTCTATGACCTTGACCGCAATCACCCACAATGGGTTAACATTCTCCCCATTTCCATCTTGGGTTCCACATTACATTAGTCCTGTTTTCCTGCCTCTTCTTGACTTCTTAACTTTGCTTTTGGGCAAACACTGTTCTTTTGGTATCTTACAGTAACTTGTTCTGAGGAGCATATTCCCGTTAGGTATTACTTTTCATTTTATAAACGTGAAAGGTGATTTCTGCGAGTGGCTTCAGTTCTACGTTAGAAGGGTATTTAAGCGCCACAGTCTTGGGGGTTCCACAATCTCTATTGACCAGTAAGTCTGACCTTTTTTTTTTTTTTTTTTTTATGAATTTGAATTTTGTTCTACCTTTTTCTTCTACTCTATACAGTATTTCTATGGTGAGCCCAGTGAGAAAAGTTGGAGGTGGTAGCTGGGCACCATCTACTAGTTCTTCTGGTCTCAGGTTAGTGGAGCCTGTGGTTCACGTGGCCTGTTAGTCCTATGGACTAGTTGTTCCTTGACTAACTCTTCCTTATTTCTTCACTCTTCTTTGCTCCAGATGGAAAAAGACTAATAGCTGCATCCTAGATGGCTTGTCACAAGCTTTTAAGATTCCAGTCACTACTCACCAAAGTAGGATGTCCAACATTGTCTTTATGCCAATTGAGCTAGATGTCCCTTGAGACCATAGTTCCTAGCCATCCAACCTGATATTTCAGTCCCGGAAGGTACTTGATTATGGTGCAAAACAGTTTTCATCACTGTGCTCCCTGTGTTCTCTAATCTATATACGTGGCTACATTTTTAGTATGGGAAAATATATATGTAGGAATATCTGCTGCCAACCCTATGTATGCATGTGGACATACTCCCATCTGCTCTCCTAGCCCTGATCAGTTTACATAACTATCGATATATTCATTCATACATTATTGTTTGTTATTACTGTTTTTGCAGGACTGTATATGTAGTAGCAGTTACATTTGTTGACTTTTATTCTTGTGTACTGTTCAGAGTCTTGCTTTGCCTTGGTTATGCTATGCTGACTTCCCTCATAGTGGGTATTTTTTTTTTCCCTTCACCAAAGTTAGTACATGTTTCCATTCTAGTTAGTGGTTTTCCATTCCACCCCATCCCATACATGGTAGCCATCAAAGAATATTTCTTTCTGTGTGTAAACATTTTATTGACTTCTGATAATATATAGTTTAAAGTATAAATTTATAACTTTAATGTTTAGTATTTGCTCAGTTTGACCTTTTCTGGACTTCACTTAGAAAATCAGGTGCTTTCTTTTATTAAGCACTCCTGCAAGGTCATGTCACTCAAAAAAATAAAACATCTCGACTCTGCGTTTAGCTTATACAGTCATGCGGTTTTTCTCAATTCAGTAACAATGTCCCATTTCTATGATACATTTTTCCAAAGCCTACCAATGAAGAAAGGGAAGTTTGGGAAGATGAAATCCTAATGAGAAAATCCTCATCATGGTTTTTCATTGGGACAGAAAGCATCAAAATTGTAGTGGAAATGGGGGATAAATGTACAGTAGACATACTTGAAGAGTTCAACCTTCACTGTGTATACATTGCTTTAAACAAATCTTGTCTGGTTCTTTAGTGTTAATCATCCAGGCTTGTGCTTCGTAAGGTTTTCAGTGGCTGTTATTTCAGAAATAGATCAGCAGACCTTCCTTCCAGGATGCCTTTGGGTGGTTATGAACCTCCAACATTTTGGTTAGCAGCCTAGTTTGGTAACAGCTTACACTACCCAAGGAATCCTAACCATTCCTAAGACTATTAATTTGAGTCACATTGGTAGGCTTCCGTAGTGATACTGCCTCTGAAACCCAAGGAGGGGTCGCTATGAGTCGAATCTGACTTGATGGTGGTGAATTTGGTCTGGTTTTTGGTATAAGAAAACGGTCACTTTAACATTTATTTATGGCTTTCCTGTAGCTGTAACATACTTTGAAAACTCTGATATGCCCCACACCTCAGTATGGTGTTCCTGTCTTTTAAGTGGATTCATTTAAAAGCATTCCATTACATATTCTCAAAAATCAATCCCAGAGTATTAATCTAGAGCTTTTTTTCTCACTTACATCCAAATCATCAAATAAATCAATCAAAACAAGCCTATCTGCACAACTAGACAAATAACTCTTCAGTTAGAAACTCAGCAATATATTGTTCAGGTAAAAAAAAAAAAAAAAAGAAGAAGAACAGAAACATGTTCCCTGTTGTATTTACCTGGGCTTCCTGAGGCATTTGAGCTGCATCCACTTTGTCGGCAATATAAGCTGTCAACTGCTTGTCAATTAATTCCAGGGACTCATGAATTAAGTGTAAGGATTTTTCGACCTCTTGGGCAGACTGGATACTTTGTTCAAGCAACTTTTGTCTCCTCACAGCCTAAAGAAAAGAAGAATCAAGTGTGAATTAATTAAATGTACACCCATGTTAGTTTTCCTGCAATCCTGCTGCAAAATAAATGAAGATTCTACATTCTTCCACAATCACCTTTTTGTAAGATAGATTTCGTAGCTTCTTGCCACTCATTCAGCTCTGCTTATAAAAATAAAAATAATAAAGAAAAGCAAAAAATGAAGTAGCACACCAAACTCCACGATCAGGACTCTCTGTACAACCAAACCACATGAAGGCAAGAGGCTGGGAAAAACATTAGTGAGATCATTACAGGCATTGCAATCTGTCTTTCTCAGGCCAAGTGTTCCTCCTGATCTCATTATATAGTTCAAGAGATTTGGTTTACTTAGAATAGGGTCATCGTCATCACAATCCAATTCAAGTTAGATAATCCACTTCCACCAGTGAGACACATATACAATCGGCTCAGAATCAATTCCTTTTCAAAAAGAGCATTTTAGATAACCATCTGGTTAGGCATGCATTTATTTATATTATTTCAACCAGTTTTGCATGGTCTTTTCCCCCTCAGTTTCTTTCACAATTTGGATTATAAAAATTGTTTGTACAATTGCATTTTGTTACTGCTGAAGTAGAACAAATAATAAGTAATCCTAATATAGCTGCAATTAATCTTGATTGTTATTGTAAGTATGATTAGGATAATTTAACATTTTTCAAGTATAAATAGCATGCTGAACAGATTGCAAAGTCTCTCTCAAGGATCTGTTCACCTTTAAAAGAGTAGTAATAGAAGTAAGGATTGGGACAGGCAACTTCTTCAGAATATTATCCTTTAATATATGACATAGACATAATTATCTTGTACGATAAAACTATCCTTCCGCGGGAATGTGGTTGGAGTTTGAAAAATGGTCATCATTTCTATATTAGAACATAAATGTTGGCTATAAGCTTAGAAGATATGAAGACTTCATTAGTCTTTAATGAAGCCAATCTGGTATGCAGAATTACTGAAGTAAAAATAAATATAAAGACTCTAGACCAAGGGAAAAGGAACTAGAAGGCTTGTGATGAAATATCAGGGGGTTCTCTGCGAGTTTCTACCTGGATTGCAAACGTTGACTTCTTCAGGATTTCATCTTAGGCCTTCCTTTTGTTTCACTGTACCCATATCCTTAGCTTTATTTACACCTAGTTGGCTAATGCCACCAACTCTCCATCTACAGTTGGTTGTTCTCCCTGAATCTCTACACTTACATCTATAGTTCCCTACTGCACATTTTAACTTGGATGTTCCAGAGTCACCAACAGTTAACATAAACTAAATATATAGACCACATGGAACTCTGGTGGTGTAGTGCCTAAAGCATTTGACTGCTAACCAGAAGGCTGGCAGTTCAAATCCACCAGCCACTCCTCGGATGGAAGACAGGGCAATCTACTTC
>NW_006921735.1:2041976-2049688 GCF_000298275.1 Orycteropus afer afer
GAAGGAAGATGGGGCAATCTACTTCCATGAAGATTTATCTCCTCGGAAACCCAATGGGGGTCTCTACGAGTCAGAATCTACTCAATGGCAGTAGGTAGGTAAGTTACTCACCTACTGATGACCTCTTCAATTTGCTTTACTCCTTCTGTTTTTTTCCTATTTCATTGAAATACAAATAATTGCTGCCTTTATTGGGCATCATCCTGGATTGTTTCTCATTCTTCTATTTTTGTCCTTTACCATTTTGCCTCTAAGAAGTCAGTCAATCCCCAATCCTTTCTTCTATTTTCTGAATATTTTTTTATTCCATCCTTTGTGTCCTCTTCCCACTGCCATCACTCTAGTTCAGGTCATTGTCATCTTTTACTTTAAATCTGGTGCCAGTCTCTTTCTCTTGACTGGCATCATATCCCACCTTAACCTACTTGCAAATCATCTAATGTGTATTCTTTCTAGAATGGAATTATGATTATCTTTTTAAAATGCTCCAGTGAGTATTTTCCTTAGGATAAATTCTACATTCCTTAATATGACTTAAAAGGCACTTCAGACTATCATCCCTGCTGACACCTTTTAATCTCTGTTGCAACTATAGAAAACTGTTTTGTTTTTCATTTCCTAGTATAAACCATGCCCTTCTTGATTCTCAACCTCACAGATACTGTTCTTTTTCTCTGGAAGAAACACATTCCAAATTCCTCCCTCCCCCCCAAATTCACATTTATCATCTGATTCTTACCTTGGAAACTTGGACATCACTTTCTCTAAATTCAGGGATAATTCTCTCCTATGTTATCTCTGCCACTTTGCATTTCATCTTGGCACTTATCACACTCCTTTGCAATTTCCCATTAATTGCCTGCATCTACTTCAGACTATAAGCTCTAATGAGGTCAGGGATTATGTCTGGCTTGTTCATTGCTCAATACCAGCACCTAGAACAAAGCCTAATAGTTTTGTTTATGGGTGGATGAACGCTATAGAAAGGTTTTTTAATGGGGAAAATAGAAAAGTTCAAGTCAGAGACAAACAAATATTGCTTAACAAAATAAATTGGGGAAATATTATCTGGAATAACCTTAGCTATTTCAACTAATGTACTCTATCCATGACCCGTGATCAAGACCTTGCCCTGTACTCTAATTTGAGCATACTTTCATTTTTAAAGTCAAAACTTCAGCTAGAAGTTGCATCACATAATAAATCAGATAACAGTGCTCATGTATGTAATCAGAGCCCTCTGAATTTTACAGGACAATTGTCTGTATAGCCTACTCCAAGCTCCTCCAGAGAAATGGATCTCTAATGATAAAATTTCAGCATTGTGACAGGTGGCTGAAGCAACCTTCCAAGCACAGCATGCAGTAATTGTCTAGTCAGGCGTTTTTGAAAATTTGGTCCTTTCTCTAGCTAAAGGCAAATACAGTATACCCTTCAGTGCACATCTGTAGAATTTTAATATAATTGAATAGGATATAATATAGCATACTTTAAAACTATAGATCTAGCCTCAAAGATTATTTGTGAGATCATACTTTTTTTCTATTCATGAGATTCTATGGATTCAAAGAAAATGAGGTGGCCTAATAGATGATGGCTGAGTTGACCTTAGGTGTGTTGGTTCTTTGCATAGCCTGGCAATCAATGAGAGAAACTGACTTACAGATTCTTTAATCATCTCAGGCAGTGAAAAGACCCGACATTAATCTTAGCTTGCAGAATTCTTTGAACTAGTCATGGCATAAGCTACCTTCTATTTCTAAGCATCTTATTAGGCAGACCCTGATGGACTGCCAGGACTGTGGATTTTCTCGGACTCTCTGCCCACTTGACCTGAGCTGTCTCATTGAATGGAGTTGGTAGGAAGTACTGAACAAATAATCGGATTTTGTTGTTGTTCCAGAATACTGTTCAACTATTATCTCAAAAATGTTATTTCATGTCTTTAGCTAATCCACTCAGCAATAAGGGGAACTATGTGGCTAGAGAGAAAGAACAAATATGAGGAAAGTTTCAAAGACATTAAACGGTTGGCAACTGAAAAAAATATAAAAGTAGAAAATTGAATTCTAGTAATAGTTACCAAGAAATAACATAATAGAAACAATTTAATTCAACTTTCAAGGCAAATTAAGTAAAAATTCAATGTACATGACAATAAGCTATTATTATTACTATTTACCAAATATGTTCTGAAATATAAAATAAAAATTTAAAATAATTTTTGTTAGCAACGGAAAGTATTCCCCACAATGAATGTTTTATATTTTTACAATCATAAATTAATTTGTGCCCCAATATTACAATCACTTAAATCTAAGTGCAGCATACCTAAGAAACTCTGAATAATGGATTTTTCATGTGAAATGAAACCAAAGAATTTGAGCCAAAATAACCATATTTAAAATACAAATGAATGCTTAGAAGTGGAGAAAAAATACCAAAAGTATCCCAATAACTTTTTACAAACTGTGTGAAATAGCCATATATTCATTAAAGGAAATGTGTGTCCTGTGATGTGCACATTATACTCAATATACAATATAAAACTCACAGCTATTGAGTCAATTTTGACTAATAGCAACCCCCATTGGGTTGCCAAAGCTGTAAATCTTTACAGAAGCAACTGTTTCATCTTTCTTCCACAGAGCAGCTGGTAGGTTTGAACTACCAACCTTTTGGTTAGTAAGCAAATGCCTTAATCACTAGACTACCCAAACCAAAATTCACTGCCATCAAGTAGAATGTGACTCATTGAGACCCCCATTGGGTTTCCAAGACTGTAAATCTTTATGGAAGAAGATTGCCCATCTTCCATCTGTGGAGTGGCTGGTGGGTTTGAACCACTGACCTTCTGGGTAGCAGCCAAATGCCTTATCCACTATGGCACCAGAGCTCTGTATTAGATCACCAGAACTTCTTAATAAACAATATAAGATTTTTTATTTCATTTGAGAGATAGTTATAAAGCTCATAATTACAAATGAATCAGGATTGTGAGCATCTTTCTTACTAAAATAAGGAGAAAACTATTATTATGAGCATACAGTCCCTTTAAGCTTTCCAGGCAGTAGCAAATACTAATTATCTACTATCTGAACAATTAAACTACATAGACAATCTTTGTCTAGAGGAAGACTGCATCCAAAGCAGAGAGAAATCTTGAAGACTGTGACAGGAAAACACTTTTCAGACTGACAAAAAGGAGGAAAAATTAATCTACATTGTATGATTTAAAGATTACCAGAAAAATACTTCTGTCCAAGCCCCTGTCTTACACCAATTGCCATTCTCTTCATGGTCAAAGAGTGCACAAGTTAAAATTGCATATGAAATACAAAGCCATTTATAAGTGAATAAATAATTATAAGAAAGTTAATTTACAATAAAGCATGAAATATTTTAAGGCCACAAAAATAATGTCTCCCCAATATCTTGGATCTAAGGGTGAGGATAGGAGAAATTTTGTTACTTAATTGGTTTTGTTTTTTTCTTTTATGAATGTGTGTGTGTGTGTCATTGCTTTATTTTATTTGTTTTAATTTGTAGGGGAAAGGTTGTTTTTTAATTTTATCCCTGTAAATAAATGTATAACACATTTGTAAATCCAACAGTTTTCAGGTATAAAATATAGTGATATTAATTACATTAAACATATTGTACCACCATCACCCATAATCCTTGACTATCACCCATCACCCATAATCCTTGACTATCACCCATAATCCTTGCAAAATTTCCCATTATCAAAAACAGAACCTCAATTTTTCCTAAATGATGATTCTCACTAGGGAAAAGATAATTTTGATACTCTTGGGATACAACTGGGAAGGACGAATGGGGTGGAAGGCTGGATGTATGATTTCATCAGTTATCTCCTTGCTGTGGCATATCATGTGGAAGGGTTGAAGAGTGCTCAGAGTCCTATGAAATAGGAAGCATGAGTATGTCAAAGATACCCTTGGCTTCATTATTTCTTAAATCTTTGTTATTGCCTAATTTTATAATAAGTGTTCCTAGATTGCCTACTCTGTGCCATGTATCAGGGCCTCTGGGTTATTTATAGCTTTACTTTTGTCATTATTCAATAGACTTAAGGTGAACACTAAACGTTACGCTTACACTGCCACAAGCCAATATAGATTCTCTTTAGTGGGCTGAAGTTCAAGAGACACTTGGCTTCTCAGAAGTCTAGGGTATGGATTGTTTTAGGAATTATAGATTATTGCATTCTCTGCTTTAACTCAAGAAGAAAACTTCTGGATGTTTGTGAAAATGAATTGCTTATAAGTTCTTTAAAATCCATTTATTAGTATTTTTCCCTCGGAAATAAGGAACAAAATAGCAGGTAACAGCAGGTATAAAGGTGTACTTTATTTATATAGAATATTATTGATGACTATCCTATAGTAAACTACATATATTTGTATTTTGTTGATAAGTATCGATCATTGAAATTGAGATCTGGACATGTAAAATGCTTTGGTTTCCAGTATTGTTTTATATTCTTCTCCTCTAAGTAACCAAAAATTGTAGGCAATGTTAAAACTAAGCCTCATTTTTTGAAGTGCATTTAGCAGCAGATGCACTAAGAAAAACCAAGTTTCAAAGGAGATGCAAAAAAAGAAAAAAAACCCTGCCAATTCTTGAATTTTCTGTTTGGAGTAGAGCATTCATTTTCTCCACCTTGACTGTTTTTAACTTGAAGAAAATAGAGCAATAAGGAATACATTTTGATCTCATGGGCAGTGGCTTCGGATGGGAATCCTATAATAGACACCCTAAAACCAAAGCTTACTTCTCTGGCTGTTCAGAAACTAATGTGGTGGCTCAAAAGAGGCCCCTAATCTGCATTATTTGACAGCCATCCCTCACGCAGGTAGACTGTCCTAAATAAAAAGTTATTTTTCCCAGACTCTCAAGGCCAGTGGGTCAGGCAATTGCTGCAGCTACTTCCATTCAGTTTTTCTTTGTCACCTATTAAGAGACTGTGATTAGTGTTGAGTTATAAGAATACTCATTTTGACAGAATCATGTTGGGTGGTTTGAGAGTATTTTTTAATAAGCTATTTCCTTCTGTCCTATCCCTTTTATCTAACTTGGAAGCCATTCTGAAATTCCATTATTACAGTTATGAATTCATTGGAGTCTGAGAATGTTGGATAGAGTCTCGAACAAAAAAAATCAGACATATTAAGTTTCCCTCATTATAAAAGATGAACATAACAAGATACACTTTAGAAAAGTTTACAAAAAAGGTGAGAAAGCTAGCCTTGCATGTATTACTCTATCAAGCTCAATTATCCTAAATCTCTTTGAGAAATTTTGGAGAGAATCACAGTCATGTGCAATTGATGGCATAGAAGGAGAATTGGGTGGCTTCTTCTATTTCTTCCTCAAGAAGTAATAACAGGTGGTACTTCAATCCTTTTGCTTAATCAAGTGAATGGATCCTTAAGAACATTGGTCACAGAGGCTAGGTGAAAAAGGTAGATAAGGATTAACATCTCATTTCTAACTTGGACTCTGCTTGTATAGCTAGCTGATTGCTTTATTTGATCTTTATGCCTGCTTGATGAGGAGCTCTAGTGGTGTGGAGCCTAAGGCATTTGAGTGCCAACTAGAATGTTGGTGGTTCAAACCCACCAGCTGCTCTGCAGAAGGAAGACTGAGCAATCTACTTCCATACAAATAAAAATTAACAACCTGGAAATCCAAAGGGGGTCCTTATGAGTCAAAATCAGCTCGATGGCAATGAGTTTGGTTTGAGTTTTGCCTACTTGATAGGGAAACAAAAGAATTAGAAGAAATGACAAAAACTATTCCAGAACATAGAAAAGAATGGAATTCTCCCAAATTCATTTTATGAAGAAAGTATAAACCGGATAACAAAATGAAGCAAAGACACCACTAGAAAGGAAAACTACCAACCGATATCCCTCATAAATATAGATGCAAAAATCTCCAATAAAATCCTAGCCAATACACTCTAACAACATATAAAAAAAATAATATATCATGGCCAAGTGGGATTCATACCAGGTATGCAAGTATGGTTCAACATCATGAAAACAATCAATGTAATCCATCCTGTAATTAAAATAACGGAAAAGAATCACATGATCATATCAATTGATGCAGAAAGGCATTTGATAAAATCCAGCGCCTGTTCCTCATAAAAATTCTCAGAAAAATAGGTATAGAAGGGAAATTCCTCAACACAATAAAGGACATATATGCAAAACCATCAGCCAACATTATTCTCAATGGAGAGAGACTGAAACTATTTCCCTTGCAAACAGGAACCAGACAAGGATGCCCTCTATATCCATTTCTATTCAACATCGTATTAGAAGTCCTAGCCATGGCAATAAGACAAGAAAGGGAAATCAAAGGCATCCAAATTGGTGTGGGAGAAGTCAAACTATCCCTATTTGCTGGTGATATTATATACCTAGAAAACCCAAGATTCTCAGCAAGAAAACTACTGGAACTTATTGAAAGATTTATCATAGTGGCAGAACACAAGATCAACAAAATCAGTGGGATTCCTCTACACCAGCAAAGAGGTCTTTGAAGAGGAAATAAGAAAAGTCAATATAATTTATAATAGCTACCAGCAAGGTAAAATACTTGGGAATAAATCTTACCAGGAACACAAAAGACCTATAGAAAGAAAACTACATAACACTACTTCAAGAAACCATAACAGATCTGCATAAATGGAAGAACATGCCATGCTCATGGATAGGAAGATTGAACACTGTGAAAATATCAATACCACCCAAAGCAATCTATACATTCAATGCAATCCTGATGCAGATTCCATCAACATTATTTAAAGAAATGGGAAAACAAGTCACTAATTTTATATGGCAAAGAAAGAGACCTTGGAAAAGAAAACTACTACTGAAGAAGAGCAAAATAGGAGGTTTCATACTCTCAGATCTCAAAACCTACTATACAGCCACAGTTGTCAAAACATTCTGGTATTGGTACAATGGCAGACACACAGACCTGTGGAACATAATTGAGAACCCAGAAAATGATCCATCGACCCATGGTCAACTGATCTTGAAAAAGGGACAAAATCTATTAAGTGTAGAAGAGATAATATTTTTCACAAATATTGCTGGCAAAACTGGATACCCATTTACAGAAAAATGAAACAAGATCCATACTTCACACCATACACAAAAATGAACTCCAGATGGATTAAAGACTAAAATGTGAAACCTAAATCTATAAAGTTCATCAAAGAAAAAATAGGGGCAAACTTAGAAGCCCTGATTTATGGCATATATAGACTATCAAGCATAACTCAAAATGCACAAACAGCAGAAGAGAAACTAGATGGCTGGGGCCTTCTAAAAATTAAGTTTTATGTGAATCAAAAGACTTCTCCAAAAGAGTAAAAAGAAAACCTACAGAATGGGATAAAAAAAAAATTAGCTATGACATATTTGACAAAGGATTTATCCCTAAAATTTATAGAGAACTCCAACACCTCAACATTAAAAAGACAAATGGTTAAATTTATAAAATGAGCAGAAGACATGAACAGATACTTTACCAAATAAGGTATTCAGGCAGCTGACAAACAAGACAAAAATCAGATACCATCTCACCCTAGCATTAATAGCAAAGTTCAACAAAACAGAAAATAACAAATGCTGACAGGGATGTGGAGACACTGGGACTCTCATATAATG
>NW_006921735.1:2053658-2054169 GCF_000298275.1 Orycteropus afer afer
GAGAGGGTGAGAGACAAGTCCTAGATAGGTTTAAAAATATATATTAATAGATATAGATATACACCGAAGATTATTAGTAGCTACCAGGGATAGGAAGGAGGGGAAAAGGGGAAGCTTTTGTTCATGGGACATTGAGTTTATGCTAATCGTGGTGGAATATTTTGGAAAAGGATAGCAATGATGGTTGCACAACATGAAAAATGTCATCAATGTCCCTGAGTTGTAAATGTGGAAGTTGCTATGTTGGTGAATGTCTTGTTGTGTTTGTTTTCACCACAATAAAATTTAAAAAAAAAAATAGAATCAGAAGGGTTCGCACAGTGAGGAGAAGGGATAGCCTACATTTCTCAATACGTGGTGTGGCAAAACATTTTCCATAGGTCAAGGGGACACGGAAAAAGAGTCTGTTCAGGAGCATTGCCTGTGGGGGAAGAGTAGCCCAGGATCAAGAAGCTTGAAGATTATTACCGACTTTGTTTCTCTTGTTTTAAAAATGGGAAGTAGAACTTGC
>NW_006921735.1:2055258-2061060 GCF_000298275.1 Orycteropus afer afer
GAAACTCAGTGAGAGTCACTATGTTTCAGAATCGACTTGATGACAGTGGGTTTGTTTTTTGTTTTGTTTTTTAGGGGAATGGTCTGAGGAGCTCTGATAGCACAGCGGTTAATGTGCTGTGCAGTTGACTGGAGATAAATATTTTATATACCATGATTTTGTGTGATGCTAAAAACGTAGTAGATAGTCAGGAAGTTGCATATCACATTTCTAGAGGTCTACTGCATTTAGAGCGTTTTGAAAGAATAATGCTTTTCAGAGGTATCAAGCTAGGATTTTGAAAAGGAATTTAATGGTGATGAAAAGAAAAGCAGAGAGGGAGGAAGATAATTTATAACAAGAAGGATGAACTACTACTGTTTACAGACTTAAAATACATTGCCATCGAGCCAATTCTGGCTCAGAGTCCCCCATTGGGTTTCCAAGGTCGTACATCTTTGTGGAAGTAGATTGCCTCATCTTCCTTTTGCAGAGTGGCTGGTGGGTTTGAACTGCCAACCATCTGCCTAGCAGTCCAATTCCTTAGGCACTGTGCCAAAATTCCCTCTGTTCCTTCTTTGTTTCCAAGTCCATCTCTACTGCTTTTTCCTAAAGAAAAAAAAAAAAAAAAAGCCCACTCTGGGTTTTTGTTCTTAGGTGCCATCAAGTCCTCTTCGACTCTTTAGTGACCTCATGTACAGCAGAATGAAACACTTCCTGATCCTGTGCCAGCCCCACAATACTTGCTATACTTGAGCCCATCATTGCAGTCACTGTGTCAATCCATCTCGTTGAGGGCCTTTCCATTTTTCATTGATCCTCTACTTTACCAAGAATGATATCTTTCTCCAAGGAATGGTCCCTTCTGACAACATGACCCAAGGGAGACAAACTTTGGTCATTCTCGCTTCCAAGGAGCTTTCCAGCTGCGCTTCTTCCAGGACAGATATGTCAGTTCTTTTAGCAGTCCATGGTACTTTCAGCATTCTTTGCCAGCACCACAACTCAAAAACATCAACTCTTCTTCAGACTTCTGTGTTCAGCGTCCAGCTCTCACATGCATATGAGGTGATTGAAAATATCACGGCTTGTGTCAAGCACACCTTAATCTTCAAGGAAACATCTTTGCTCTTCAGCACTTAAAAGAGGTCCTTTGCAGTAGATTTTCCCAATGCTATACGATGTCTGATATCTTAACCACTGCTTCCATTGGTGTTGATTGTGAGAACCAAGTTAATATGTAGTCTTTGATAACTTCAGTCTTTTCTCCATTTATCGTGATGCTGCTTATTGGTCCCACTGTGAAGATTTTTATTTTCTTTATATTGAAGATGTACTCCATACCGCGGACTGTATTCTTCAATCTTCATCAGTAAGTGCTTCAAGTCATCCTTTCTTTCAGAGGGCAGAGTTGTGCTGTCAGCCTATCACAGATTGTTAATGATTCTTCCTCCAATCCTGATGCCATGTTCTTCCTCCTATGGTCCAGCTTCTCTGATTGTTTGCTCAGCATACAGGTTGAATAAGTATGGTGAAAGGATACAATCCTGACGCACTCCTTTCTTGATTTTAAACCATGCAGTATCCCCTTGTTCTGTTCAAATGACAGCCTCCTGGTCTATGTACAAGTTCCTCATGAGCACAGTAAGTGTTCTGGCATTCCCATTTTTCTCAATGTTATCCATAATTTGTTATGATACACATAATCTAATGCTTTTGCGTAGTCAATAAAACACAAGTAAACATCTTTTTTGGTATTCTTTGCTTTGAACCAAGATCCTTCTGACATCAGCAATGATATCCCTAGTTCCACATTGTGATAGTTGGAGCTGTGTGTCAACGTGGCTGGACCACAATTCTGTGTGGTTTAAGCAATTGTGATGTGGGTTGTTCCCATGAGGAGATCAGATGTATATGTTTTGAGCAGCCAATCTATTGAAAGAGACTTTCCCTAGGGGTGTGGCCTGCTTCCAGTATATTTATGGACATCCTGGGAAAAGAGACACTCTTCTGTGGATTGGGATTCTGTTGTGCTGCCTACAACACTCCGTGAGCAAACAATCCACCATTGGGCCTGGAGATCTTGGTTTCGTCATTTGTTGGAGTCAACAGCTAGTACACTGCCTGCCTATCTTGAGCCCCTGCAGCTGTGTGAGTTGGGAAAAGCCTCCAGCTTGATGTTTGATCCAAGAATTTGGGACTTGCCAGCTTCTATGAGTGTGTGAACCATTTTCCTAAGATAAATTTCTCTCTCTCTCTTTCTTTCTTTCTCTCTAAGCTTTACTGGTTTTGCTTCTCTAGAGAACCCAGTCTAACACACGTGTCCTCTTCAGAACCCAGCTTGCATTTCTGGAAGTTCTCTGTCAATATACTACTGTAACCATTTTTTGAATTATCTTCAATAAGATTTTGCTTGTGTGCAATATTAATGATATTGTTTAATAATTTTCACATTCTGTTGGATCACCTTTCTTTGGAATGGGTACAAATATGGATCTTTTCCAGTCAGTTGGTCAGGTAGTTGTCTTCCAATCTCCTGGCATATCCTAATGAGTGCCTCTAGTGTGACATCCATTGGTTGAAACATCTCAATGGGTATCCCGTCAATTCCTGGAGCCTTGTTTTTCACCACTTCCCTCAGTGCAGCTTCAACTTCTTCTTTCAATACTATTGGTTCTTGATCATATGCCACCTCCTGAAATGGATGAACATCAACCAATTCTTTTTGGAACAGTGACTCTGTGTATTCCCTCCCTCTTCTTTTGATGTTTCCTGCATTGTTCAATATACTGCCCATAGAATCTTTTAATGTTGTAACTTGAGGCTTAAATTTCCTCTTCAGTCTTTCAGCTTGAGAAATGCCTAGTGTGCTCTTCCCTTTCGGCTTTCCAACTTCATGTCTTTGCACATTTCATTATAATTGACTTTGTCTTCTCGAGTTGCTCTTTGAAATCTTCTGTTCAGCTCTTTTATCTTATCATTTCTTCCATTTACTTTAGCTACTCCCCATTCAAGGGCAAGTTTCAGAGTCCTCTTCTGACATCCATTTTGGTCTTTTTTTTTTTTTTTTCCTTTCTTGTCTTTTTAATGACCTTTTGCTTTCTTCATTGATGATGTTCTTGATGTCATCCCACAGTTCCTCTGGTTTTTAGTCATTGGTGTTGAGTGCATCAAATCTATTCTTCCGATGGTCTCTAAATTCAGGAGGGATATAATCATGGTCGTATTTTGGCTCTCATGGTCTTGTTTTAATTGCTTTCAACTTCAACTTGAATTTGCAAGTGAGCAGTTGATGGTCTGTTCCTCAGTCAGTCAGCTCCTGGCCTTGTTTTGGCTCAAGATATTGAGCTTCTCCATCGCCTCTTGCCACAGATGTAGTCAATCTGATTCCTATGTACTCCATCTGGTGAAGTCCATGTGTATAGCTGCCATTTGTGTGGTTGACAAAAAGTATTTGCAATGAATAAGTCGTTGGTCTTGCAAAATTCTATCATGCAATCTCCAGCATTATTTCCATCTATCTCCAAGGCCAAATTTTTCAACTACCCATGATTCTTCTTTGTTTCTAACATTTATATTCTAGTCACCAGTGATAATCAGCACATCTTGATTTCATGTGTGGTCTATTTCAGGCTGAAGAAGTTGGTAAAAATCTTCAGTCTCCTCATGCTTGGCTTTGGTGACTGGTGCTTAAATTTGAGTAATAGTAGTATTAACTGGTTTTCCTTGCAGAGTAGCTGGTTGGTTTGAACCTGCACCCTTCTGGTTAGCAGCCAAATGCCTTACCCACTGTGCCACCTGGTTGCTTTAAGCTACTTTAGATACAATTGTTGGCTTTTATGGTATATTTCTTAATAGACTTGATAGTACTTGAGAGGAAAACAGACTATACATAATTACATAGATGTGCTAATGTGTTTATAAACATATTCTTTAAATATAAAACAAAAAATGATAAACAGTATTCAGAAGGGCCTTCGAGATTTATTTTTGCTAATTCCTTTTTGTTAAATCATGGGAGTAGTACTATGTGGATGGAGTTCTCTATACTTTCCTTTATAGGAAGATAATTTAAATTTTAAAACCATTGGTGCCATGGTTATTTGGAATGCTATCTGTTTTAAGTCTTTGCAGGTCACTGAAGTTCTTCTGTAACCTCTAAGAAAAGCATACCTGAAACAAGTTTTTGGGAATCACTTTATCAATGGGACTTGACATCAGATAGCCATCACTTTCAAATAAAGCACTGATAAATGAGCTCTACAGTAATATAGCTAAGACATTTTTCGGTATTTCCTGCCCATTCATCTTCATTGTTAGACAAAGGAAATTGGTCTTCTGCACTGACAGCAGCAAAGTTATGCCTAATTTCAGATTCAAAAAGGAAAATGATAGAAGTATATCATAGCAAAACTAGAAGGAATCTAAACAGCTTGTATCATCATGGTAACATCACATCAGAGATCAGTGCTAGGCTCATTTTCCTGTGGTACAGGCCCATAATAGTCTATGGACAATGTTCAGATTCTCAAAGAATGCTCTGATTCCAACTGAGCACCATGGCCAGTGGATTCAACTTATATTCAGATTGGTGCCAAGTTGTAGTGATATCTGAGGAAATGGAAAAATCCTCCTCTCTCTTGGGATGTTGATCATTTTTTAGAAATTTCGTGAAGATTACCAGTATTTATTATAAATAATCCAGATAATCACTATGGCTCTGGAGAAGGTGAAGAATAAGAATGCATAGACAAGAAGGACATCGGGAAAGAGTAACCACAGGGAGCAAGCGGGAAGAGAGCTGTGACATTGTGGAGAATGTAATTGGTGTCACACAGCAAAATGTCCAGGAACTATTGAATGGAAAATGAATCTGCTTTGTTAAATTTCACCCAAATAAGGGTAAAAGTTAAAAAGAAAATGAGTATGTTTACAGCTTCTGTCAACTCAATTACTTCTCCACATTGAAGAAATCCTCAAATCTAGTTCTGTAAATAATTGCACTATTTTGGCCTAAAGTTATTAGAAATCTTTCAAATCTTTTGTTCTCCAAGTAGATAAGATAGACAAGGCTGCTGACTGCTAGTGAAGAACTCCTGCCAGTGTCTTTGGCTGTGATGTGATTCATTTGGCTGTATACATGGAACAGCAGGAGCAAGATGTAGGAAACAGTTGTTTTCCATTCTGTTTGCCAGACATGCTGTACAGTGCTTGATCACTAGTCTAGACATGCAAAAAGATGGTTCATGTGTGTTGATGTCAGCATAGGGAACAGGTAAACACTGGCAAAGTGGTACAGTTACAGTCAATTCCTGTTAGAAAGTAACGTTGTGTGAAAATGAAAGATATTGTGAACTATTAAGCTAGCCTACGAGTCCTTGGGTGGTGTAACCTGTTAATGCACTCGACGGTTCACCAAAAGGTTGGAAGTTCGAGTCAACCCAGAAGTGCCTCAGAAGAAAGACCTTGTGATGTATTTCTGAAAAAACAGCCATTGAGAATGCTATGATGCAGTTTTACTCTACCATACATGGTGTCACCATGGATCAAAATCAACTGGATAGCAATTGGTAAACTGAATGAAATACACATAAACTGATTTCCATCCTCCTCTCTACTTTCTCTCCTTACCTCAATAGCATGTATGCTCAAGTAAAGGTCTACAAGGTTTTAAAACTACAGTAATCATCAGAATCCAGAGGAACTTTTGAAAATACCTTTCCAAAATCAGCTGAATTAGAAATTCCGAGGGAATTGGGAGGGAATATGTATAAAGTTCCCGTTCAACAGGATGGATTAACACAGTGGCTGAAAAATGGACTC
>NW_006921735.1:2061856-2062615 GCF_000298275.1 Orycteropus afer afer
AAGCAATGTGAAGTCTTTGACAATTTCAATCTTTTCTCCGTTTATCATAATGCTACTTATAGGTCCAGTTGTGAGGATTTTTGTTTTCTTTATATTGAGATATAATCAATTGAGATGTAGTCCATACTGCAGACTGTATTCTTCAATCTTATCAGTAAGTACTTCAAGAATACTTACCAAGAGTGAATGAGCACAATCACCAAATTATAAGAAAATTAGAGATGATATACTAAATGAATATATTCACATTTATTCATATACATTTTATTATTCTTCCAAAGCAAAAATAATCTATCAAAAATGAATACATAATACTTAAATTTAAATTAGGTTTAAATTGTAATGCATGGATACATACATGCTTATATTTTTATGTATTTTTAAAAAAGTTGCTTTCGAGTCTGCTGTCACTCACAGCTACTTATCAGACAAAGTAGAACTTCTCCATAGGTTTTCCAGTGAGGCCCAAAAAATGAAGTACAAAGTGTGGCCAGTGAGGAGGTATGCTACACTCCAAATAGATTGCTTAATTTTTCTAATATACACGTATCAGATAACATCCCCATGTTCTGTGAAATAGAACATTATGAGATTTGGACACTGTGTGAATACCATATTCTAGATAGTACATATGTTTATATCTATTTGATACACATATATCAAAGTAACTTTCTTCTGTAATCTTTTTTAATGCATTTTATTGAAATATAGTTTATGTACAATGAAGTACACAAAACTAAAGTGACATGGGTCAATGCA
>NW_006921735.1:2062715-2063376 GCF_000298275.1 Orycteropus afer afer
GCATTGTTCCCTCCCCTCCCCTCCCACTCCTGGTAACCAACAAAGAAAGTTTCCTTCCATATATAAACCTTTCCTTGACTTTTTACAATAATGAAGTAATACTATATTTGTCCTTCTGTGATAGACTTATTCACTCAGCATAATGTCCTCCAAGTTCACCCATGTTATGCAGTATTTTGCAGATTCTACATTATTCTTTAGGGTTGCATAGTATTCCATTGTGTGTATGTACCATATCTTGCTTATCCATTCTTCTGTTGATGGGCACTTAGGTTATTTCCACATTTTAGCTATTGTAAATAGTTCTGCAATGAACAGGGGTGCGCATATATATGTTCTTGTCCTGGCTCTCACTTCTTTAGGATATATACCTAGTAATGGAATGGCTGGGTTAAATGGTATTTCTAATTCCAGCTTTTTAAGGAATTGTCATACTGTATTCCAAAGAGGTTGTATCATTTGACAGTCCCACCCACAGTGTATGAGAGTCTCAATCTCTCCACAACCTCGCCAGCATTTCTTCTTTTCTGTTTTGTTGAAATTTGCCATTAGTGCTGGGGTGAGATGGTATCTCATTATTGTTTTGATTTGCATCTCTCTGATGGATAATGATTGTGAGCATTTCTTCATGCATTTGCTGGCCACCTGAATATCCTCTTTG
>NW_006921735.1:2064982-2066190 GCF_000298275.1 Orycteropus afer afer
CATTTATTTTGTCATTTTGTTCTTGTATTGTCTCTCAAAATTGTTCTAGGCTTTTGTTTATGTTTTCCTCAATTTTGTCAGTGTTTTCCTTGATCTGTCTCTCAATTTGTTGAAGGTTCCTAAATACAATTATTTTGAATTCTTTATCAGGGAGTTTCAATGCTGCATCTTCCTCAGGCATGTGTTTTGGGTCTGTATCCTGGTCCCTTGTTTCTCCTGCTTTATCTTGGTTCTTTGTATTGTCTGTGATGCTCTGTTGTGTCTGAGGCATTGTGACATTTTTGTGTTTATATTTAATGGGTAATTGTAAGTTGGAGTGACTTGCCCCAAATTTTTGTTTTCTTTATATATTATCTATGTAAGCAGGGTACTGTGCTATGCTCCTCTATTTGCTAGTTAGCAGCACTTATACACTCACCACCTGTCTCCTTTGCCATCATCAGACTCCCATATGTCCCTGCTGTCCTTGGCAAACAGAGCCTATTCTTAGGTCCCTGGAATGCAGATGGGAATGCTGTCCCTTTAAAATCCAAAATAGCTGACACTTGTAAACATTTAAAATTGCTGCACTCTCAGTCACTTAAAATATCCAAAATGGCCGCTACTTGTAAACATTCAAATGACTGTGCCCTCAATCATTTTAAATATCCAAAATGGCTACTTCTTGTAAACATTCAAAATAGCTGTGCCATCAGACAGCTGAAAGTCACAGCTCAGGTTATCTCCTTCCTTGATGTTTCCCTTCTTAGTCGTAGGTCACCAGCACAGTCATCCCTGTGAACATTGGTGACTAGAGCTGATCTTTAGGTCAATTCTCAGGTCCTAACACCGCTTGGAAATATTCAGACTGTTGGTCTAGTCAGATTAGCTCACAATCCACTGCTCCGACCATCTCTGCACTCACTGTTTTCATTCTGATTTTTCCACTACTTGGTGCCTAATCCACTTCTGTATATTTCCTTTCAAAACTCAGGGCTCCAGGATTATCTTATATGTCTCTGTCAACTGGCTTCTCTTTCCTTTGTTGAACAGGGACTAGGTAGCTTATCTGCCTATTCCACCATCTAACCAGAAGTCCTCCTTCTGTAATCTGTATAGAAGCAGAGTATCATATCTCCCTCCCTTGGGAAGCTAGTGGGTTTGAAGTGCTGACTTTTGGGTTAGCAGCCAAGTGCCTAACCACTGCACCAGCAGGGCTCCTTTGTTTA
>NW_006921735.1:2080939-2081826 GCF_000298275.1 Orycteropus afer afer
AAAAATAATTGAAAAGTCAATTTACTGCTTTATCATCACCAAATATCTGGAGGAATGATTTACATTTATTGCCTCTAATTGGCCACTGTCCATTTTCTCTGTAACTATATTTTCACCTTATGGTTGCCCCTACAGAACTTATGAATAATGCAACAATTAATAAGTGAAGAAATGATGGGGAGTTAAGCACATATATCCAGCTAATAGAAATTACTGTACTAGGTCCTGAATTTTGTATATGGAAAGCTTTGGAAGCTAAGGGAGAAAAAATATATATATACCAAGTTGTTGTTGTTGTTAGGTGCCGTCAAGTCATCTCCAACTCATAGCAATCTTATGCACAGCAGAACGAAATACCGCCTAGTTCTGAGCCAGCTCCATGATTCTTGCTATACTTGAGCCCATCACCACTGCCACCATGTCAATCAATCTCGTTGAGGGCCTTCCCCTCTTTTGTCGACCCTCCATCTTACCAAGCAGCCTTCTCCAGGGAATGGTCCATATTGCAGACTGTATTTTTCAATCTTCATCAGTAAGTACTTCAAGTCATCTTCACTTTCAGCAAGCACATTTGTGTTGTCAGTGTATTGCAGGTTGTTAATTATTCTTCCTCCAAGCCTGACACCATGTTCTTCTTCATATAGTCCAGCCTCTCAGATTATTTGCTCAGCATACAGACTGAATAAGTATTGTGACAGGGTACAACCCTGACACACTCCCTTCTTGATTTTAATCTATGCAGTGTTCCCTCTTCCTGTTCAAACAACAGCCTCCTTGTTTTGTACAGGTTTCTTATGAGTACAATTAAGTTTTCTGGAATTTCCATTCTTCTCAATGTTATCCACAATTTGTTATGATCCACACAATCAAATGCTTTTGCATAGTCA
>NW_006921735.1:2083612-2088632 GCF_000298275.1 Orycteropus afer afer
ATATTATCCTATCATGGACAGCATTGTACTTGAGAACAGATCTTGAAACATCCTTTGTGATCATGAATGTTACGCTATTTGTCTTCCATTTGTCATTCCTGGCATAGTAGATCATATGGTTGTCTAATTCATAATGACCAAAACCTGTCCATTTCAGCTCACTAATGCCTAGGATATCAATCTTTATGTGTTCCATTTCATTTTTTACAACTTCCAATTTTCCTACCTTCATACTTCGTACATTCCATGTTCGATTATTAATGGATGTTTACAGCTATTTCTCCTCAATTTTAGTCATGCCACGTCAGCACATGGAGGTCCTGAAAAACTTACTTTATCCATATCATTAAGTTTGGTTCCACTCTGATGAGGCAGCTCTTTCCCAGTCATATATTGAGTGCCTTCTGATCCAAGGGGCTTGTCTTCCTCCACTGTGTTGGACAATGTTTCCAAGCTTTTCATAAAGTTGCCCAGTAACGTATCAGACCAGTGTTTCTCTGCTATTCATAAGGTTTTCCCTGGCCAATTTTTGAGAAGTGGATGGCCTCCTCTTTCTTCCTAGTCTTGGTCTGTAAGCTTCTTTGAAACCTGTGCACCATGTGCAACTCTGCTGTCATCTGAAACACCAATGGCACAGCCTCAATCCTCACAGCAACATATAAACCTCACAGGATGAAAAACTGACAGACAAATTTGTCTCCCTTAGCTATTGGAAACCTCTGCACCCTCCACTTACCTATTTTCTACCTGGAACCTACCACTCTGTGGTCCCTGGACACTCTCTCCTTTTCCTGGCTCTGTGGGGCTTGGGGTCTAGCCTTGCCTCCTGTCCTTTTTTACCTGGATATCCTGCCACTCCTGAGGTCCCCGAGGCCACTGCTGCTCCCTCCCTTTCCTGGCTCTGGGGGAATGTAAATATTGGCTGATTGTTAGTTTACTAGATCTACCATTGTAGTAAAACTTCAGTAGTTCATGAAACATTGTTCTTAAATACAGTTTACTTTCTTCATAAACTTCTCTTTAAAAATAGGATAAAAACTATTCATACAAGCCATACATGTATTGTTAACTGATTTTTGGCAAGAGTGTTAAGCCCATTCAATGGAGAAAGAAGAGTCTTTTCAATAAATGGTGGTAGGAAAATTAGATTTCCACATGCTGAAGACTGACTTAAGACCCATACTTCATACCATACACAAAGAATTACTCAAAATGTGAAAACTGAACCCGTAACATTTTCAAAAGAAACTAGAGCATAGAAGTTGTGGGACCTACTATTTAATGATAGTTTATCAGATATAACAACTAAAGCATGAGCAGCAAAGTACAATATCAATAAACGGGACTTCATAAAAATGTATTACTTTTATACTCACAATGATACATAGGTTTAGCCAACAATATTCCTACATATGAATTTGTATGTGCTATAAAAATGTTCATGTGCAGTATAAAGTTAATAGGGGGCAAAGCTAGGATAACTTCTTAGCTACAACTAAGCACCTTGAGGGAATGAGTCACTGGGACTGCAGGCTGATAACCATGGTTGTAGGAGGCATTAAGCTCAATTCACACAACATAGTACACATACACACACAAAAAAAATGTTCTACATCTTACTTCAGTGAGTAGTGACTGAGGTCTCAAAAGTTTTCGAGCAACCATTTAAGATGCAACTATTGTTCTCTCCTGGTCTGGACCAAGGAAGAGTGAAGAAAACCAAGGATGCATGGAAACAATCAGAAGGACTAATGGACCATGAGAACCTCATCCTATATGATCCTGAGACAGAAGAAATAGATGGTGGCCAGCTACCAATGCCAACCATTCAGAAAGGGATCAATATGGAAGATTCTGGAATAGAGCAGAGAAAAAATGTGAGAAAAAAATTAAGAAACAAAAAAGACCAAGTTTACTGGTCATTAGAGATTGGTGAAATTCTTTAGATTATGGCCCCAAGTCACCTTCAGGCCTGGAATTGAACTCACTCACAAGCTTAACTCTCAGCCAAACAATTAACAGGCCTACTAGCTGAACAACTACACCAGGGAGAGGCACTCCTTAGATCAATCACAGAAGATTGGAAGGGCAGCATGTGCATAAGTAACAAGGTAGGGAAGCAGGAATGCATAGGCAAGTACACAGGGAAAGGGTAACCACAGGGAGGAAGTGGGATGAGAGCTGTTGCACTCTAGGGACTGTAATCAGTGTCATAAAACAAAATGTGGATGAACAGTTGAATGTAAAACAAATGCTCTCTGTAAAATTTCATTCAAATCACAACAAAAAGTTTTTTTTTAAAAATTTGTACAAAAATAATTTAATACTTTTGTTCATCAAAGAACTTTATTTAAAAGGTTTAAAAGATAATTTACATATGGAAAAAATATCTGGAAAACATGTATTTGATATGGGTCTAATATCTAGAATATACATAAAATTTCTACAGCTTGACAGCAAAAAAGACAAACAATTAAAAAAATATAAAAGCTTTGTCTTGACTAATTCTTCCTGGAATATTTGTTTCTATCATTCAAACTTCAGTATATATTTCCTTATGCTGGATGCATCTTTTATTAAAAAAAAACATATTTTGCATTTAAATATATTAATCTAGTCTGAATAGTTCTGCATTTATATGATGAATTTAGTGAGTAAATCACTAATATTTCTTTTGACTACTGATGTGTGTTGCTCTATCATCTTATTTTTTGTTTCATATTCATCTTATTTTTATATGTTTGCTGTTTTATTATTTTATTGTGGTTTGATTTGAGAGGAGTTTTATATCCCATTTTTAACTTTAATTCCTTATAATTTATATACTCCCTTGTGATTATCTATAACATTTTCACTATGCAGTTTTATCATAATAAGTCTAAATTTAGTCAAGCCAATCTTCCTTCTGAACAACACAAGGATTTGTGAATGGTCTAACTCCTTTAATTAGCCCCCCTCCCCTGATTACATATTGTTAACTAATATTTTGATATAACACTGTTATTCTAACCACACAAATTGGACACATTGTTTTATGCAATCAATGTCAGTTTCTTTTTATTCAAAATCTTAAAATTTATCTCTTTCTTATTCCTATTTGCATCTCTGAATCTCAGACCTTCCTGTTGCCATTGTTTCCTTTCTTAAAATTCTTCTAATTTTCTATTAGAATTCCCTGTTGTTTCTGTTGTTGTTAGGTGCCTTTGAGTCAGTTTCGACTCATAATGACCCAATGTACAACAGAACAAAACACTGCTTCGTCCGCACCATCTTCATAATCATTACCATGTTTGAGTTCACTTTGCAGCCACTGTGTCAACCCATCCTTAACAGCGTCTTTTTCTTTTTGTTGAAAAGTCTGATGTCCTCCAGAGCCTAGTCCCTCCTGATAACATATCCAAAGTACGTGAAATGAATTCCAATATACTCCCTCTAAGGAGCATTCTGGTTGTACTTCCACCAAGAAAGATTTGTTCATTCTTCTGGAAGTTCACGATATATGCAATATTCTTTACCAACATTGTAATTCAAATGAATCAATTCTTCTTTGGTATTATTATTTATTGTCCAGCTTTGACATGCATATGAGGTTATTGAAAATACTATGGCTTTGGTTGTTGCTGTTGTTGTTATGTGCCGTCGAGTAGGACCTGACTCATAGCGACCCCTCCTTGGGTTTCCGAGGCAGTATCACTATGGAAGTAGGGTTGCCCAACCTTCCTTCCGAGGAGTGGCTGGTGGTTTGAACCACCAGCCTTCTGGTTAGCAGTCAAGTGCCTTAGCCACTATGCTACCAGAGCTCCTTTGTTAGGCTCACCTTATTCCTCAAAGTGACATCTTTGCTTTATAACACTGTAAGGTCTTCTGCAGTACAGTTGGCCAATGCAGTGTCATTTATTTCTTGACGACTGCTTCCATTGATGATGATTTTGGATCCAAGTCAAATGAAATCCTTCAAAACTTCAATCATTTTTTTATTTGTGATGCTGTTGCTTATTCGTCCAGTTGTAAAGATTTTTGTCTTATGTTGAGGTGTAATCCACACTGAAGGCTGGATTCTTTGATCTTTATAAGCAAGTGCTTCAAGTACTCTTCATTTCAGGAAGAAATGAAGAAATGCATCCATTTGCATATCACAGGTTGTTAATGAGTCTTCTGCCAATTCTGATGTCACATTCCTCTTCATACAGTCCAGCTTCTCTGATTGTTTTCTCAGCATACATATTGAATAAGTATGGTGAAAGTACAAAACCCTGACACACAACTTTCCTGACTTTAAACCATGCAGCATCCCCTTGTTCTATTCAAAAGACTATCTCTTGGTCTATGTACAGTTTCCACAGGAGAACTGTTGTTGTTTTTGTTGTTATGTGCTGTCAAGTCGGACCCAACTCGTAGCAACCCCTCCTTGGGTTTCTGAGCTGGTAACACTAGAGAAGTAGATTGCCCAACCTTCCTTCCAAGGAGAAGAATTAAGACTCTGGAATTCCCATTTTTCACAATGTTATCTGTAATTTGTTATGATCCACATAACACAGTTGAATGCCTTTACATATTCAATAAAACACAGGTAAACATACTCGATGGCACATAACAACAACAAAAAAAAAAACATATTTTTTATATTCTCTGCCTTTAGCCAAGATTCACCTGACATCAGGATGATGTATTGTATTAAGGATATATTGTGTTAAAATTTCAGCTTTTGTTTCTCTACAAATATCTATCTTGCCCTTGTTCTTAAAAAGGTTATTTTGCTAGGTTCACAATTTTAGGGCACTAGCTTTTAATTATTTATTTATTTACCCCCCTGAAAATATTGAACATATTGAACATATTTTCCACAGCTTTTTATTATTATTATTTTTATTGTGACATAGGTGAAAGTTTACAGAGCTAATTCTTTTTCCATACAGCAGTTCACAGACACTCTGTCTCATGACATTGACTGTGATTTCCCACAATGCAACAGCTCTCTTCCCACCTCCCCCCCATAGCCACTTCTTCCCTATGTCCTTCC
>NW_006921735.1:2090371-2090976 GCF_000298275.1 Orycteropus afer afer
TTTTTTTACAGATTACAGCCTTGGTAACCTGATGGGGCATTTCTACCCTGTCTTGTAGAGTTGCTATGAGTTGAAATCAACTCATCGTCAATAGGATGTGGGTCTAAATTTAATTCATTCGTAGATGATCTGTTACACGTTCTGACTGCTAATAGAAACTTCTCTTTGTCTTTGAAACTCTGAAGTTTCACTGTGACATAACTGTCAGGCAATCTCTGTATATTTAGTTCTAAATTCTGCTTCCTGTTTAGGTGGATTATGTAACTGGATCTGGGAAATTTTCCACCTATATCATGACAGTATCCCTCACATATCCCTCCCTCTCCATTTTCTTTATCCCCTTTTCAGAACTTTCCTTGTTATAAGTTAGACTTATCTACCTCCTGTATCTGTTGCATTCTCTTTTATATTATCAACTTCCTTAGTTGTTGGCATCATATTATATATATTAACTTCCAATTTGCTATTAACTGATTATTTCCTGCAATTACGTATTTATTGCATTAAATATAAAATGTAAACAACAATGGGATTGATCATTTTAATTTTTAGTAGTTTCATTTTGATCTTCCTCATCATACTGTCAGTGTTTTATTCCTTACACA
>NW_006921735.1:2092379-2094073 GCF_000298275.1 Orycteropus afer afer
CATGATATTTTCAATAGCCTCATATGCATGTGAGAGATGGACAACGAATAAGGAAGACCGAAGAAGAGTTGATACATTTGAGTGTGGTGTTGGGGAAGAATGCTGAAAGTACCACGTACTACCAGAAGAACTAACAAATCTATCCTGGAAGAATTGCAGCTAAAATCCTCTTTGGAAGCAAGATTGGCCCAACTTCATCTCAGCTATTTTGCTCATGTTTTCTGAAGGGACCATTCGCTGGAGAACGATATCATGCTTGGTGAAGTGTAGAGTCAGTGAAAAAGGGGACGGCCCTGAATGAGATGGAGTGACAGTGGCTGCAGTGATGGGCTCAAGTATAACAAAGATTGTGATACTGAAGCAGGACTGTGCAGTGTTTCATTCTGTTGTACACAGGGTCATTATGAGTCAGAGCCAATTCAATGGCACCTAACAACAACAGTACTGAGATGCCATAAATCTGGAGCAACGTTATTTTAATTTTTTTCGGATTTTTTGACTCTTAGTTGTACTACATTCAAATAAAAGATCCTCAAGATAATAAGCCTATAGTTTCAAATTTTCAAATGAGATTATTATAATTATAATTACTTTTATACCCAGAGCAGGAAGAGACACAGACATATTTTCAAGTTGGTACCTTCTGAAGACAGAATATCCCCTGTATATTATTTTGCAGATAATATAGCCCCAGGTTTAGGTAGAATATCTGGTTCAGCTGCCCCCCACACACTTGCTTGAGCCTAAGGCTTATCTCTCTTTCCTAACAAATGACTTAATTCACCCCACATCAGGATTCCTGATATTAGTTTCTAACCCCAAGGAAATACATTGTCTGTGTTCATAGTTACATTGCCCACTGTGGCTTCTGCTGCATCTAAATATTTTGTTTTGGTCTTCAAGTGTTTATTCATACTACCCTGCAAACAAGAATACATTAAAAAGCATTTATCATTATATTTGTTGGAAATTCTAGCAGCTGACATGTCACTATAAATGAGATCAGCTCAATGGCAACAGCTTTGTTTTTTTGTTTGCAGAGGACATTTTAGAATACTTAGTGTGCATTACTACTGAAAATGGAAGTCAGCCTCATCTCAACATCTCCAAAGTGAGCTAATTAAACGTATCTCACAGAAGTACTGTGGAGGTTAAATCTGCTAATATTTATAAATGCCTAACCCTGCTGAATTATAACTAAACCCACAGCCACAAGTTGATCCCAACTCTTATTGATCTCCATTGGGTTTCTGAGGCTGTAAATCTTTACAGAAGTAGATTGCTTCATTTTCCTCCCACAGACCAGCTGGTGGGTTTGAACCTCTGACCTTCTGTTTAGCAGCCAAATGTCTTAATAAATAGTCACTATTATTAACTCCACTAAGGTACACTTGACCTAAGCCATGGTTTTTCAATTGCATCAATTATGCATGCAAAAGCTGGACAATGAGAAGGTAAAACAGAAGAAGATTATGCATTTGAACTATGGTGTTGGCAAAGAACATTAAATATAATGTGTACTGCCAGAAGAAAGAACAAATCAGTTTTAGAAGGAATACTTAGAATGCTCCTTAGAAGTGAGAGTGGTGAAACATCTTTTCATTTACTTTGGAAATGTCAATTGTTAGGTCGATTGCTAAAAAGAGACATCATGGTTGATATAGTAGAGGGTCAAGAAGATTAGGGAAACAAAC
>NW_006921735.1:2094418-2096896 GCF_000298275.1 Orycteropus afer afer
TTCACACATGACAACTAAGAACAACAATAACAACATTGCTATAAATATTATAGTTTATGATTTTATAAAAAATAAGCATTTTGATAAAATTATAAAGCCTATTCTTTTATGGGAAACATGTCTTTCAATAAAATGTTGAACTCATGACTGATATAATGCCACTTACTTCCCTGGATTACATTACAGGGTTACTTCAATTAGTATTTTTCCATTCTGACCTATTTATCCTAGAACATAAGTGACATTGAGTGGAAAATTCAAATTTATATTTATCTCAAACAATTAATGGGTCTCTCAAGATCCCACAATGAAGGCTACCATTAAAAAAGAATAAACCAATTTAGATTTTGCATCTTCTCTTTTACTCTGTCTGATGTTTAATGTCAAGTGGAAGACTTTACAGAACAATGTTGAAAGGAACAGAAATAAAGGATTAATAATACACAAGGACAATAAAATAATCAGTAATCAAGAGAACTGCTGAAGGCTTTGAAATTCCAAATGTGTGGCTTTAGTATTTAAGATTCTAATTTTTAAAAAATTAATCAGTCAGTTCTCATACTTTAAAGCTTATGTTGTAAGCTTCCCTTGAAAAATGAGAAATTAGTTACTTGAGATATTCATACCTAATGAAGCTTTCATTTTTAAGATAAATAAAGGATCGTACAGTGTGATCAAATGGTCATGTGTCCAGGTACAAGTGCAAATAATCATGAGCCCAAATGCTCCATAGTCCTTTCTTAGCTTTGTGGCCTTGACAACCTTCCCATGTCTATAAAATTGAAACATAAAAGACCCTAGATCATAAGCTTGTTTTAAGAATTAAATGAGAAATTGCATGTCAGGCATTTAGAGCAGTGCCTGTATCTTGGTAACCATTCAATCATTATTGCTATTAAAATGGATTGTATTGTACCACTAACACATATTCTGCAGTTTGATTACTCTGATGGAGAATAAAGCTATTGTTGTAATAAGTTGTAAAAATTGCATGACTTCGTATGATTTCGGGAGCTGTTTCCTGCTTTGCTAAACATCTTTCAAATCATTACTGTGAGGAATAGAAGATATAGGGCCACATGATTATGAAGAGCAAAAGATGCCTCTTAAAGCAATGGAAATAATTTATTACTTATTCAAATGCAAACTCACACTCTGAAATTAGGAATGGGATGTAACATATCTCTTTTAAATATTCATAGGCAATAAAAACTCTGGCTGTTTGATTGATTTAACAGGCAATTGAATGCTACCTTCACTCTGCATAATTGCAGCTATAAGAAGCATTACATAGGCAATAAAAAAAAAAAAAAACACAAACCTCTGACATAGGCATTTAATGGAGAAGAAAATGGGTTAAGGCTTATCTTCCAGTGAAAGGGTATTTTGTTTATTAATGGAAAAATTGGTTTTATTTGGTGAACATAAAGAAATCAAGAAAATTACAGCTTAAAATAAATTCAGAATTCTTTTTGACTGTAATACTCTAATGTACAGCATGGATTTTTTTTTTGAAAATTAAAAATTGATTTAAAATGCCTATTACTGTAATTGTTTTCTTTTCCCCAGTCCCTCAGACAATTTATTCCAAAGCGCCATCTACATTGCATCAAACACCAGTCTTTTCAATTAAATATTCAGTGGAAACATCTAGAGGATTGATTAACTAACAAATTATTATGTGTTTCTCTTCTACCTAACTAGTTCGGAATTTATCAAAGTGTCGGACTTATAACCTAAGAAATAGGAAAGCCTTGTACTTGCCAGCCTTTTAACTCCACATCATATCTTAAAAGTCACAACAGCTTATTAAAGAATGGCACAACAGAATTCAAGAAGGATATTATTTCTGACATAATGTGGTCTTCATCTAAGCCTTAAAACACCAAATAGACTTTATTTTCATTGCCAAATAACTCTCAGGTTATTATTTGCAAAATATATAAGCACAGCCAGGACTGGAAGTGGTTTTAAGTTTATTTACTTCAAGTTTATTTATTATTACTATAAATTATGTGTTCTGCTTAATTAATTATTGAAGTGGAGAATCCCTTTGAATGACTAATATGTAGAGACCGATGAAAATTTATTTTTATCAATATTCTGCACTTTTTAAAATTAATGGCTGTGCATACATTTCATTTTTCATAATGGACTATACATGTTTGTTTGCTTACCCTTCCTCGTGGTGGAACACACACAAATTAGCATACCTTTTAGGAAAGACATGCTAGCATATAAAGTAGTTAAAATAAAAATTCTAATTATTTACTGAATACAAATTTGTTTCTGGCACCATCTTGTATTTTTCTCACAAGAACCCTATAAAACAAGAATCTTTTATCCCACATGAAGAAACAGAAGTTACAAATGTTCTTAATGATCCTATAGCCCATACGGGAGCTCTGGTAGCATAGTGGCTAAGGCACTTGACTGCTAACCAGAAGGCTGGCGGTTCAAACCCACCAGCCACTCCTC
>NW_006921735.1:2096996-2103313 GCF_000298275.1 Orycteropus afer afer
GTAGTGATACTGCCTTGGAAACCCAAGGAGGGGTCGCTATGAGTCAGGGCTGACTCGACGGCACATAACAACAACAACAAATAGCCCATACATTGTAGAGGGATGTGCTAGGGATACTGCCTTTCAATACAGTCCTGTTATTGATATTGGAACACTCCTCTCTTTGCCAACCAAAACCATTTCCATGGAGGCGGATCCAACTCATAGCGACCCCTCCTTGGGTTTCCAAGGCAGTATCACTATGGAAGTAGATTGCCCAACTTTCCTTCCGAGGAGTGGCTTGTGGGTTTGAACCACCAGCCTTCCGGTTAGCAGTCAAGTGCTTTAGGCACTATGCTATCAGAGCTCCCTTTGCCAGCTGATATGATATTCAGCAGGAGTCCCTGGGTGGTGCCCACGGTTAAGCAATCGACTACCAGCTGAAAGTTGGCAGTCTGAACACACAGACAGGTCCAATCTGTTTCTGAATGCTCATAACCTTGACAATTCTATGGAACAGTTTTACTCTGCACACATGTGGTCACCATGAGCTGACTGAATGACAACTAACAAAAGCAACATGATGTTAAGCTTTGTTAGTAGATGGCACTTGTGGGGAGCAGAAAATATTTTTCTTACTTTCCAGACGCTTTCACTTCCTTCTTATCCCTGTGCCTCTAGTTTGGCCTGTGAATGTCTAGTGGAGCTCACCTACACTCCTCCCAGCGTGTCAGAAGCAGTTCCTTCAGGAAGCCTCTCACATTTGTGGGTACCCAGTCACAAGTGCAGCACCGTCCTCCACTGAAACTTCCTGGAGCCCATATTAGCTTTTCCCAAGTTTAACAGCACCTCTTGCACATGGCTTCCCAGGCTATCCCAGGACTGTCCCAGCACTTCTAGCAAACTTAATTGTATCCTTGAGAGACTACTTCCTCAGAAATTGTCAGTAGCCCACTGCAAGATTCCCTTTTACATCAGCTTCACCCCACTGACTGAGAACCATGCCAAAGGATAGGATAGATGAATGCCCAGAATTATTAAACATAAAATGTTTTAATAGTACATCAATTTGACCATGTGGCTTTTGATTTTTTGCTTGAAGTAAAATACCTAACCTGACACTAACATTCAAGTCTAAATAAAACCCATTCTGTTTCCATATTACAGCCCAACTGTAATTGGCTTTTGAATTACTTGCCACCTAGGAATCTCTACCAACACCTATCTGTGAGTTTGTCAAAATACATAGTGGCAGCAACAACAGACTTGAGCATACCAATGATCCTGGGGCTGTTGCAGGACAAGGCAACCTTTTATGCTGTTACACATAGGGCCACCGTGAGTTGAAGCCCACTTGTAGCAACTAACAAAACAAACAAAAACAAGAGTATCTACTACTGATACAATAATACTGCAGCAAATGGAGAAGAATGAAGATTCAAGGGATTATTTGGAATTCCTTTTTTCCAATCTCCAATACCTTATGGTGACATGTATAAAATATGGGTAAACTACTCACCTAACACAATGGCAGAATTAAAAAGTGGTTGGCAGTTTGGTGTTGGTACATTCACACTGATGGCCCTCACTGCTCATCTCTTTCTCTTCAGGACTGGTGAAAAAGGAGGCTGGCTACTCAAGACTGCTTCCCTGGGTACCTCACTCCACCTCCTGTAAAACCCTCTTTCCTTCCAATTACTACATATGACCAAACTTCTCCTGTATTTAAATAACAAACTGTCTCATGCATACCTCCCTAATAACTTTCCCTCTTGGTGTCTTTCCTTCCCTTCACAGTCAACCTCTTTACAAGGGTAAGTGTTCATTTGTTTTCTGCTTTCCTCCTCCTCCAGTGTCTTCAGCAATCCACTATGTCCTTGTCTCCACCAAAGATTCATCAGAACTGGTAAGCTGCATTCAGTGTCCACCCTATCAGACCTATCAGACCTATCAGACCTCTCTACTAGATTTGATATTGGCTCGATGATTCCTCTTTCTAAATTGCTAACTTCTAAGCTTCCTGATTTTAATATTTCTTGCTATTACTGCCAAAGGTTGCCTCCTACTCATGGTGACATCATGGACAACAGAACAAAATGTTGGCTTTTCCTGTGCCATCTTCACATTCATTTTATCCTTGAGTCCATTGTTACAGGTACTATGTATTTTTAGTGTCTCCCAACCTAGAGGATTCATCTTCTCATATTGTTTTGGTTACCTAGTGCTACTCTGACAGGAATATACCACAAACGGGATGCCCTTAACAAACAAGAGTCTATTCTCTTCCAGTATGGAGGTTTTAAGTCCGAGTTCAAAGTGCCAGGCTGTAGGGGCTGGGTGAAATCCCCTCAACCTTAGGCTTCAGCTCTGCCTCCTGCTCCTGGCCCACTGAAGCTAGAGGCTTTTCTTCACTCAGACAGCTGCTGGCTGCTGAGGCTGCCAAGCCCACAGTTGACAAGTAAAAAGGCACAGTCCTGATGTTACCAAACCACATGGCAGACCATTAATTCAAGTCCATTGTAAGTCCCAAGGTCGGCAGAGCATGGCAGGCTGCTGAACAACAACACAGCTACATGCAGGGTTCAAGCATGCCATAAGCTAGAGACCGTTCCCCAAGGCTTCTCCTTATATACAGGAAGCAGACCACATCTCTAAGGCATCTACTCAGCTGCTCACAGTAGATTCCACCATGGAGTTGATTACCAGTCCCATCATGGGGAATATACTACATCCAGCTGCCCAGCCACTCAACCAGGCCCAGGCAAGTTGACACACAAACTGAACTACCACAAATATTATATGAAAGAATGCTTTTGTTGTCATGCAGAGGGTTTTCATTGGCTAATTTTCAAAATAAATCATTAGGCCTTTCTTCCTATTCTATATTCATCTGGAAGCTCCACTGAAACTTGTCCACCATGGGTGATTCTGCTGGTGTTTCAAATACCAGTGTCCTATCTCCCACTATCATAGTAACATGCAAGCTACCACAGTAAGATAAACTGACAGGTTGGCAGTGGAGTTTTAACATGGGCCTTCTCTTACATATGATGATTTTTTTTCATCTTCATGCAGACCTTGTTTCCTCCGTTTCACACTTGATTTTGAGTTTGACTCCTAAATTCCGCTAATGATTCTTTTTCTCTTGGTTTACTTCAGATATCTCAGAAACTCACTGCCATTGAGTTGGATCTGACTCCTAGTGACCCCTCCTTTGATTTCTGAGGAGGTATCACTATTAAAGTAGATTGCCCAAACTTCCTTCCGAGGAGTGGCTGGTGGGTTTGAACCACCAGTTTCTGGTTAGCAGTCAAGTGCTTTAGGCACTCCGCTACCAGAGCTCCCCTCAAGAGACCAAAAATATCACTTCTAAACTGGTCTCACTGCTTATAATCACTCTATCTCTACACTACCTTGTTGTTGTTGTTGTTGTTGTTATGTGCCATCAAGTCGGACCCAGCTCATAGCGACCCCTCCTTGGATTTCCGTGGTGGTTATCATTATGAAAGTAGATTGCCCAACCTTCTTTCTGAAGAGTGGCTGTCATAGCACCTTCCCATCCCCCTTTTTCATATTTTTCACCCTTTGGTGGTATCCTAAGTACATGGCTATAGTTTGGGATTGTTTTTTAAAGAAATCTTCCTCACACCTAATTGCTTGGACTTGCTTCCCGTCATTTGAGATTTTTGCCCTAGCAAAACCTAATGGCATGCAGGTTTTCATATATAAACACTCTCATACTTCAAATTCTGCCCACGTGTCCTTCACCTTGACTAGATATGCCCTCCTACATGTGGCAGGTAGCTATCTTCTACTCTTATTGTAAAAAGTAGATCATAGCTAATCTTCTTCAAGAAGGCTATTCATACATCTTCCTATTCAGATCCTGAAAGGTGAGAGTCCTTTTTTTGTGCTTCTCTGATCCTCTGTGTTAAATTTCAACCCAGTTCTTTATACATTTTATGAATATTTGTTCTCAAGTCTTGCACACATTATGATATCAATGAATTTCTGCTTCATTAACCCATGTCTAGAAGTTATGAAGGATACAAATCTTGTCTTATTTATTACCAAATAATAGTGCCTGAGTTATAGTATAGACAGCCAATAAATGGATATGGAATTAAATCTCATTATTACGATTTCCTTTTAACATAAAATCCATTCTTGATTTAGGAGAATTATGCACAACATCCTTCGATTGGGAGAAATATATTATTTTATTAAAACAAAACATGTATGGTGTATGAATTCTGAAATATGAAAATTTCTTCATTATTTTTATGAATAAGAGTCCCTGTCATATTTGAGATGCACAAACAATATGTTTGGTACTAAGAGAATCATGTGCATTCTTAACAAGTTATATATGATCATAACACATATATATTACAAAAATATTTGAAAGAATTTGCTAGATATTTATGGAAATAAGTTTATGGATTTTATTCACCCTTATTGTCATACCTCTTCATGTAGTTCCCTCCAACGAGAATTAAATGTCTCAAGTTCTTCATTGATCAGTTCATCCATGACTCCACCATCTGTTAGGGTCTGTGCCAACACTCGAATCTGATTTGGGTTATCCTCTGAATGTTGCATCAAATTTTCAAGTGACTGAAACACATTTGCAACAATTTATATTTCTTTTCTTTTTCTAAATGCATTGAATTAACACAACTGCTGAATATCTTCCAGTTCACATATAATTAAGTCATAAGCAATGTAAAGCAAAATTTAAGTTGGAATAACAAGACATGAAGGATCATTGTTATTTTATGTATTTATTTATTTAAAAAATCATGTTGTCCTATATGAATCTGCCTGGATTTATGGCAGACATTACGGACTGGCCACATCAAAAATAATTCACAACCACCTTCTTCCTTGATGTCCTCTAATCTAAAACCTAAGAAGTTAAAATCGTTTTGGAACTTCTTTTACAACGAGTAATGGCCATGTGACATGATGCTGGCAATGTATATAGATAGAAATTCATGAGCAGATTTTTTCTTCCCGAATAATAATAATAAAAAGGCACAGTCTCTATAGAGGAAATCGTCCCTTTTGCCCTTCACTCTTTTCATGCATATATGGCCTGCAGGTAGAGCAGCCATCTTTGGACTGGAAAGCAATGAAAATGAGGATGTGCGCCTTCTTGCTCGGAAAGGTAAAGCAGAAAGAGAGAGAGCACTTGAGCACCTTATCATAGAGTTGAGCCACCATCTGCCCCTAGCAGATTCCCTCAAATCTTCTTTGTGTGGTGGTGAAAGATAACCAGGAGAGCTTAAGCCACTCTCTGATTATCTGTTATTTTCAGATCAACACATCACTAACTAAAATGCTGGTCAAAAGTGACACTGTTGCCTGGCTATATTGCTCAGGCAAAAAGAATCTCCAGGTCAGGTTTAGCCATACAAGAGAATGAATGACTCATTATCATCTTACTGGATCTCAAATATGTCTCTAGAATATGGATAGGCATTATGTTCAAAGAGTTTCTTTCAATGCTGTGTTGCTTCCTATTTTTCAAAACTTATTTTTTTCTAATATATCTAATATTCCTCTTATTTGAGCAGCTGCAATATGTTTTCCTATTCAACTTTGATGCAGTCAAATTGTAAAGAATTTCTATACTTCCAAATATGAGGAATCTGTGCAAAAATATGACTATGACCTTTACACCGATTTAAAAGCCATCAACATGCTTGAGTTAAGAATTTCCCCTGTAATGTATACATTTTAGTACTTCTTCCAAATATTCATTTTAAAAGTCTTTATTTTAATGGCTATTTATTTATTTAACTCACAGGTCTTAACACAATACCTGGACTGTGAATTTAAAAAAAAAAACAGTGTAATAAAAGGGACAAAGAAAACTTAAGGACTCATTTACAGAAAACTTGAGTTGGAAGAAGCTTAGAAGTCATTTCAGAGTGTTCATCCTTGACAAGTCACTGTGTAGTCAGCCCTTGGATTGTCAAAGCGTAGACCTCTTCTATGCATCAACTATTAAAATTATGGCAGAAAGCCAACATAGCTTGCCAAGTCTTTTTTCCCCCTGTATTCTATCAATATTTTCTCTTATTATATCACTTTTTCTCCCTATTTTGATCATTCCTCTCTGAATATACCCCAAGCTTTTCAGTGTAACTTTTACAATGTGATATGGAGAATTTAACAGGGTCCTCAAAGCAGGATATGAATCTTTCTGAACACAACTGCACTATCCCAGCCTTTGCTCTGGCCACTCTTATTTTATTGTTGTTGTTGTTATGTGCTGTCGAGTCAGACCTGACTCATAGCAACCCCTCCTTGGGTTTCCGAGGCAGTATCAC
>NW_006921735.1:2103413-2118775 GCF_000298275.1 Orycteropus afer afer
GGGTTTGAACCACCAGCCTTCTGGTTAGCAGTCAAGTGCCTTAGGCACTACGCTACCAGAGCTTAAGAGGTATAAATATGCTTCCTTTTTTTTTTTTTTGAAGATGCATCACATTGCTGAGTCACAAGGAATGTTTGGTAAATGAATGTCTCTGAATAGCATTAGGCCAAAGTTATAGTCCACATGAGATATTCCTCATTGTTCCTTAAAACCTTTTCAGGTTTTCTAATTAACTTCTGAAGCAAAATAAATATTTGACATTTTCTTCATATTTTGATTAATTTATATGCCTTGTTTTGTCAGGTATATACATGATCAGAGGAGCTCTGATGGAATAGCATTTGAAGCATTCTGCTGCTAACCAACAGGTTGGTGGTTTGAACCTACCAGATACTTTGTTGGAGAAAGATGAGGCAATCTGCTTCTCTAAAGATTTACAGCCTTGGAAACCCTATGGGACACTTCTATCCTGTTGTAAAGGGTCACTTTGAGCTGTAATCAACTTGATGGCAGTGGGTTTTTCTGGTTTGGTTATACATAATTAACACTATATACAGTTGCATGCTAAGATCAGATACTCATTATATATGTGTTTGTGTGTGTGTATAATACACAGAAAATGAATGATAAATTAAATGTTTCAAGTTAGCAGAAATCAAAGCTTGTATATGCAAAATCCTTTATTTTCTACTTATTAAAATCTTCAAAGAAAACATGAAATTTTATTAATCTTTTGATGAGCATTAAAAAAATATTTCCAATATCAAAGCATGACCATTTCATACTTCAAAACATTCTTCAAGGTAATAATTTACAATCTTCAATAATTTAAAAATGTTTCAGTTCAACAGGAATAGCTTTTAAAGTGGAAATAATATTTTATATTACAATTCTGTTTACCTCCACTCCAAATGAGCAAAAGTAGGCATTCAAACTATCTCTATAGCTCTGTAGTAAGTTTCAGTAGGTAAATAAAAGTTTCAATATAGAATTTAACAATATAGCATCAGGCAAATATTTTCTGAAAGAGATTACTTAAACCTTTTTTTAAACCTTGAGACTGAGGGGCTCTTAATAGAGAACACAGGCTTTATCGAAATCCCCAGTGCTGAGTGTGGGATAGCAACTCAACTCTGCTATATGATTTTCTTTGAATTTGTTTTCTATTTACTGCCTGTTGTTGTTGTTGTTGTTATCTGCCATCAAGTCGGACCCGACTCATAGCCACACTTCCTTGGGTTTCTGAGACAGTATCACTACAGAAGTAGATTGCCCAACCTTCTTTCCAAGTAGTGGCTGGTGGGTTTGAACTGCCAGCCTTCTGGTTAGCAGTCAAGTGACTTAGGCACTAGGCTACCAGAGCTCCCTATTTGCTGCCTGGTATCTTTCAACAGTGCATATAAACTATCATAATTTAGATTAATTCCCAACTTACTTCCAGCACCTCAGAGATTTCCTCAGCTCCACCAGGAATTGTTTCAGTGGTTTTAAGTTTGAGCTCCACTTCATTTAGCCACTTGTTTGCCTTCTCTAAGTATGACAATAACTCATGCCAACACGCCCAAACTTCCTGAGAAAGAAATATAAATTGCAGATGAAATATTTTAATAGAAAAGTGAATATGAAACACTGGCATTTCCATTTTCAAGCTTCTGTAACAGTAAGATTTTATTTTACTTCTTCCACCCTTTTCTTTGCATCTGATAACTTCAAACACAACTAGTCATTTTGTTCATCTAATACTTCTATAATTACAGATCATTAAGGAAATGTTTTATTACATGAATAAATTAAATTATTCATGTAAAATAAAAATAAATTCACTGATTTACTTTTTTAAACACAGAAAGTCATTCACCAATGTTACAGTCTAGAAAATAGAAAAATGAAATCATATATAAAATTGCATATATAATCTTAACTTACTAACACATCAACTATGAGCACTTTTTTGTGACCTAGTTTACGTTTTATCATATATAAACAACATGATAGCTAAAATAAACTATGGATTCAACTATAGTTTTCTATCAGTAACCATTATATAATTTTCCCGTATGATTAGACAGACTTATATTTACAGTAAATGAAACCCAAGGTTTCATTAAGTGGTTGTATCTTTGTTTCTGTAGACTTCTGTAGCGATACCGCCTGTGAAACCCAAGGAGAGGTCGCTATGAGTCTGATTCGACTCAAAGACAGTGAGTTATTTATCATACAACACTGTTGAAAAATTTTAAAACATTCAAATTTGAAGGAGACAATTCGAACATTTATAGTAGATAAATATGAATGGAAATAGAACTCCAAGAAGTTAATTAAAAAACAAAGAAACAACCCTTTGGAATTTTTTTTTAAAAAAAGAACTGAACCAGCACATATATATGTAATAAATATGAGATGTTCAATCTCATGAGTAATCATGGGAGGATAAAGCAAGGTTACAATGAGATATTTTCTAATATGTTGATTGGCAAAAATGAGAAGTTGAAAATTACTATCCACTCCTCAGAAGGAAGACTGGGCAATCTACTTCCATAGAGATACCGCCTCGGAAACATAAGGAGGGGTCGCTATGAGTCGGATCGACTCGACAACAGTGAGTTGGGTTTTGGTTTCATCTTGCTGGTGTGTGTGTATATTGGAATGACCATTCTGAAAAACAATTTGTCATTCTCAATTAGACAAACATTCATATACCCTACATCCCACCTAGTTCACTTCTGGGTATATATCCTCTGAGAAACTGCTTTGAATGGTCAACAAAAGATAGATACAAGAACATTAATTTCACCAGCTTTTGTAATAACCAATACAAACATATCCACACATAATTTCACTTAAACACAGAAGCAACAATGAATGTATTTATCAAACAGAACAATATGTATGAATCTTAAACACAAAAATGATGGCTGAACAGAGTAAGTATTAGAAAATTACGTATATTAAGTTACCATCTTTATAATGCTCAGAAACAAGGAAAATTTTATGGTATATTGTTTGGGAATTCATATGTGTATACTATATATATGTACTCTATATATGTGTGTGTGTGTGTGTGTGTGTGTTTGTATACACACACACACACACACACACATATATGTATGCTCTGGCAGCATAATGACTGCTAACCAGAAGGTTAGTAGTTTGACCCCATCACCACTCCTCAGAAGGAAGGTTGGGCAATCTACTTCCATAGAGATACTGCCTTAGAAACCCACGGAGGGGTCACTATTAGTAGGAACTGACTAGATGGGAGTGAGTTTTGTAGTGATACTGTCTCAGAAACCCAAGGAGGTGTTGCTGTGAGTTGGATCTGACTCTACAGAAGTGAGTTTGGTTTTTATAGATATAGATATACATATACATATATAGATATTTTAAGCAAAAGGATACTGAAAATCAACTTCAGTTTTATAGTTATATCTGTTGGTGGAAAGAGTAGGCAGATGTGATAAAGGATAAAAAATAAAATAATGAATAATTCCCATTAGATTTGAAATGTAATTTTTTTTGGAAAATATAAATATAGCAGTATACCACCATCTTCCTCCCTTTTACATCCCTCCCCCCTGAAGATAAAGCCTACAAAGCAGTTTTATTTTAGAAGAAACTGAAATAAGCAACTCTATCAGATTTACTATGATCTCTCCTTTGCTGCTAACATTTGCAAATGGTAGAAGGTATTCCTTCACCAACTGATGAAAAGTACCAGTCGAAGTCATCTTGCCAGCCTATGAACCTTCATCCTGGCTTTCCATTCTGTGTACAAAGCATCACAAAAAGGAAAATTAAGTATTTTGCTTTAAAAGGTGATAGAAATCTTAAATCTGGGTCATTTCCAGCTCCTGCTGGACTACAGGCTGTCTTCCTTCTGGGCAAAGATCCCAGTGGGAAAATATAAATATCTCCTTAAATACCCGAGGGTACTTTCGCTCTTTGAATATATGGGGATGCGATTGATAATGTGTCTTATTAACTTTGGTGCAGATTGAGGTAATGAACTACCTTGCTGATTTAACCATCAGGATGGATGGCCTCTTCTGTCCTCAATGCATCTGAAGGACACAGCTGGAGAGGCTGAATGTATCAACTTTACAGGTCACCTTTGCAAAATAAAATATAGTTTTGCAGCCTGAATTGGAACTAAAAGCCACTTTGAGTAAGCGTTAAGCTTAATGGTTTGGAACTTAAAATTACTGTGAAACCACAGAATTCAAAGAGGCTTTAAAGGAGCGTATAAATGAAGAAGGAAGCTTCCAATCAAAATGGTAGACAGGGCTAATGTGGTAAAGCTTCAATCAGATTGAAATGTTGAATAAAATGTAAAGGAAAACATTTCAAATCCATAACAGATCTAGGAAATAAGTATGAAAAATCCTCAGGTGGTAGAAAATAAGAGGGACATTAACAAGTACAGAGTGTGGACTGATGCTTACAAAAATTCAGCATATTGGAACAGGGTATATAAGATAAAAGCTAGGATATTTAACATTAACGTGGCATGGGAAATGAAGCATTGCTGCCATACATGCCAAGCGATGGAAAAACATAATACTGCAAGCTATCCAGCCTGGAAACAAGATCCAGATAGACCTCACAGACTGAAATATAGAGAATTAGCAAGAAAGCTTAGCATTCATTGGGTATTTGGTTGGAAAACAAGCATCCAATCATATGAATTTGAAACCTAAGCTTATATCATGAGGACAGAATATTATAACTGCAGGATTCTGGTAGAGAAAAACACAAAGATACATAAGGACCCTCCAACAGCCCATAGAACAAGGAACCCCAGTAAACACAATTTCTGCTATAGGTGGGTTCACGAACCAAAATTGCAAACCACAAGAGGAAATGAACTGCCATTAGAGGGAGTCAGTATTTGCAATGACTACCAGAATCCATACTTTAAGATAGAGAGATAGAACAATTTTATATAAGTTTCAAATAAGTATGCTTAGCTTCGTGGTATAAGCTGCTAGTAAGACCTATTCTCCTGGGATCGGCAGTAAGAATACATGGTTAAGAAATACAAGAGTTACGTTTCCCACATTCTATTTTGGGAGAATTTCTATTAAAAGTTTTCTTAACGTGTGGTCTAAATGTAGAGGACTGAGGGGAAGGTATTTGGTGGGAAGGAAGAAAAAAATGTTTGGGAATGTAGCCAATTCCTTTTTCTTCCTTTCTTATGGAGGTGTGTAGTGGGAGTATACTAGTGACTTCTCTTTGCAATGTTTGAAATAAAGTCACTTATCAAGTGGGTGAGTGAGTATACACAGAAAGAGTGAGTTGACATGCATTTGTGTTTGGGGCTGCCAGCATGGCCAAAAAATTCTCTAAATTTCTAGTTCCTGAAAGATAGAGTGGATGGGTTCTGCCAGTGCCTGTGGACTATGAGTTGAAATGTGGAGAATCACAGAAGCAGGTATCAAAAAGATGTCTTCAAGGGAATGTGGTGTAATGTTATTGGTAAGAGCCAACTTGAAGATGTTGAATTTTGCAAGGTACCATGAATGCCTAGGACATCTTCTTGAATTTGAAGTCCAGATGAATAACGCCAGCTGGAATCCCCAGTAGACCATGACAAGTTTATAAAGAACAAGCTAGATAAGTAAGGATAGGCCACAGGAAAGGAAAAACAGACTGATCACAGACGTGTGTAGGTGTTAGCAAAATGAAATAGTAATTATAGACAGCCAAGAAAGAGACATACATACGGACAGTATATTTTCGGTGGTACTAACTGTTTTGCAGTAAGCTACTAGCCAAAAGGTTGGCAGTTTGAACCAAACTAGAGACACCTCAGGAGACTGGCCTGGCAATCTTTTTCCAAAATGTCACAGCCTTGAAGACCATATGGAGCTGGTAACTTGAAGGCAACCAACAACAACAGCAATACCAACACTAGGAGAAATTGATGGGAGAAGGGATGTGTAAGACCACTTACTCTCACTCCCACATTGATATAAATTGCAGAAGCCACAAGACTAAACTCCAGTGGTAAAAGATTTTAATAAAGTTTAAGATTAAAATTTAAATGAAAATAAATAAAAAATGAATGTAAGTGATGAGATCTCAGACTGAAGTGTTGTTTAAGAAGCCAACTACTAAGCAGAAAATGGGATGCTGTTATTGGAAAAATAGAACTGTTTTATGTGTATTATTCTAAAAGTTGAGACCTCAAAGAAATAAATAGCATATGTTTAAATTGTTTAACTAAAGGAATAAATGGAATTCATGACACCAGAGTACACATTTGTGTGTAAGAAGAAACAAAACTGTAAAATAAATAAATAAAATTTCGACAAATGCAAAATATGACCTTTGTAAAAATCAAACACACCAATATACATATATTTAAATGAGTAGATTTATAGATCATGGCTTATACAGGACTCCGTAATGAACAGCAATTATTAGAGACAATCATATTAAGATATATTTCTCCACAGAACATCTTCCCACTAAGATGCATAAATGAAATGATATATGTTCAAAGATGCTTTAAAAATAGAGGCCAAATTGTATAACTCTGAAGAAAACTTTTTATTTTATTTTGTGACCTAAAAATAATGGAAATAATAAAAAAAATCAGCATAATAGCCACTTAAATTTGGGGAGCATTAAGCTAAGTACTTTAAATGAATTAGCTTATTTCATCTTCTCAACAGGAAGGTATTATTTTTATGTCCATTTTACAGATGAGAAATCCAATTATATAAGTTAAACAGCAGTGCCTGAGTGAGGAATTCAACTGGAGAATTTTTGCAACAGAGTCCATGTTCTTAAGCCCCGTGCTCTGCACATGACCATATATTGGCATAATTGATGTTAAAGACCAAGAAGAGAAACTAACTTCCAAAGTCTTGCATTTTCCATTCAGCCTGGTGCAGAGCCACTGGTAGTTGGTGGTGAGAGTGTCAAGCTCCTTCTTTAAGGCCTCTTGTGCTGCAGGTTGAGCTTGAGCTATAACATTATTCACAGACTCAGTAAGGAGTTTCACCTTTGTTTCTTTTTGCTGGGCCTCTTCTTTAGCTCTCTGAAAATCAAATAATATTGTCTTACTAGCAAGTCAATCACTTTCCTTCCCAAACACTGTCCTATGAACCATGAAGTTTTTTTTACTTATGACATGCCAGTCAGGAGGAGATTAATGAAAATAAATTCAGTATTACCTCAAGTATGCCCCATACATTTAGTTTTATTATAATAGGAAATTTAAGGAAAAAAAGCTGACAATGAGAATATTACAGATCTTTACTCAGAATACTTTGCACATGGGTCTGTATATGGGTATGCACTGGTGGCCAAATATGTACACACATATATGTATAAATAGAGCTAATTGAAACAGGTGAGAAACAAATATTTCAATACTAGCTTGGTTCAAAAATATCTCATAGTCTACAATTGAAATCACTTATAAATTACTCAGAGGATTCTGAAATTAGTGCAAATATGACTATGAAAATCAAAAGATAAGTAACATAAGAAGGTCTCTTAATGCTATATTTGAGACCATATTTTGTGAAAGAAAGTTCTGTTCAACTGTAAGCCCATAAATTGGTTTATACAGTCCCCAGGTTATGAAAAAGATCAGTTCCTAGTCATGTCTTTAAGTTGGATTTGTAGGCAAGTAAGAACAGGTGCATATGGTTCTTATTTAGGTTCACTTTAGTGCAAGAAAAGGGAGCTCTGGTGATGCTGTGGTTAAAGCTTTGGGCTGCTAACCAAAAGTGGTTCGGTGGTTTGAATGCTCCAGCTGCTACACATGACAAAGATGAAGCAGTCTGCTTCTGTAAAGATTTAGAGCCTTGGAAACTTTATGGGGCAGTTCTACTCTGTCTTATAGAGTCATTATGAGTTAGAATGGACTCAGTGGATTTAGGTAATGGTTCAATTGTTTCAAAGTGAGAGCAAATTTACATAACAATAAAGGGCAAGTAAGACTTGTACCTATATCAGACTTGAGCAAACCGGTGCCTTAATGTATAGTGAACATCCTCCTGAAAAAGGAGGAGCTTGTCTGGCACACAGAGCTGTGCCATGCTCTTCTCCTGCTGAATATAAATTGTTTTACAGAACTTCTGTATCAGACAAGGACACTTTATGACCTTGATGGATCCAGGCAACCACAAGATCACTCCATAATCATGTCTGAATACAGAAAAAATATAAACATCGCTCAAATGACAAAATATCAAACATCCCCCTATTCTAGATAATATGACTAACTGCTTATTTCTTATCAATTACAGCTTTAGCTTTGCTCTAGTCTACCCTCCTTCTATGTAAGATTGATTAAGATACCCAGTCAGAGAGTTATTTCCACTTCCTGATAGCATCCAATCCAAAGCAAAGTTATAAATCTCCCCTCGAATCATCTAACACAAGCCCAGAGACTATAACAGATTCTTTGGAACCTGCTCATAATCAATACCCTAGGGTTTCCCAGGGTACTCATTCTCCTCTTTGCAAAAAGTAATAAACTCAAGTTGTTCAGCTAGAAGAATGTTGCTGGTGATCTTGGGATGGAGGGCACTTATAGTCCTTATCTGTCAATGAGGACATGCATGCTAGAAACACACACACAATTTATCTTTAGTTTGGGTTCTTCCAGAAGCAAACCCTGAGATGATGTTTCAAATATAATTAACTAATATGGGATGTGAAGGAAATACTGGTGGAGGAACAGGAAATTAAGAAAGGAAAAGGAAGGGAGTTTATACAGGTATACTTATTAAGCCTAGAAAAAGACTTGGCGACTGGAGTCTAATTGTGCTGGGAAGCTCTAAGAAACTCATGCTTCAAGGTTATCCCAGTCAAGTGAGGGAGCTAACTCTCACCACTGGTTGAAGGATGCTGGAGGAATGTCACAGAGGTGGGAAAAGCAGAAGTCAATGACACAGAAATTCCTCAGGTGAAGAAATACAAGTTCTGGAGGTTGAATGCGGGCTTGCATGCAGGGAAGTGATGACAGTGAGGGTACACAGGCAGGATGTGGACAATATAAGCTACAAAATGTCTTTTCATTTTTTTTGACATACTTGTCCTACTTGTTGGCATTTACTCCCATAATGACTTAAAAGTACAGACTATGACAACAGAAAATGACATCTGTTCTGGCTACAAAATATTTGACTTCACTGACTTTAACTTAATTGATTGATTATTTTGGTTAAATATTCTAAAGAAATACTTGTTGAGTATCAGTTAGAATGGGATCTACAAAAAAGGCACTTTGATGGCAGTAGTATCTATAACATTGTCAACAACTTTGACAACCATCAGTCACTCTCTCTATGCTCTTGTAAAGAGCTCTGGTGAAGCAATAGTTAAGTCATTGGTTGCTGACCAAAAGGTTGATGATTTCAACCCAACCATGGGAGAAAAATTAGATTATTTGCTCCCATAAAGATTATAGCCTAGGAAATCTCATGGGGTAATTATATTACAGGAGGGTGCTATAAATTGAAATCAACTTGATAGCACTTAACAACACAATATGCTACTGAATGCTACATTACATAGGCCTTATGGGCTACCTCATTAGATCTTTAACAAAACATTCTGAAATGTGTTTCATTATCTCTGTATTGTTGTTGTTGTTATGTGCCGTCGAGTCGGCCCCGACTCATAGCGACCCCTCCTTGGGTTTCCGAGGCAGTATCACTACGGTAGTAGGATTGCCCAACCTTCCTTCCGAGGAGTGGTATTAGACATCAGAAAACTGAGGCTCAGAGAGTTTAAGTAAATTGTCCTAGGAAATGCGTATTTTCTTTCACATAGATTCTGTTAATCCCATCTCAAATCTCAGTGAGATAAAGAAGGAACATATTGCAGTGGGTTGCAAAATTAAATTACGTTTTATACAAAAAGGTCAACTCACTGCCTACAAGTTGAACCCGACTCATAGCAACGCCCCCTTGGGTTTCCAAGGTGGTATCACTACGGAAGTAGATTGCTCAACCTTCCTTCCAAGGAGTGGCTGGTGGGTTTAAAGCTCCAGACTTCCGGTTAGCAATCAAATGCCTTAGGCACTATGCCACCAGAGCTTCTACATTTTATACAAGTTACAAACAATCCATGCAACTACCAAAAAAAAAATCAAGAATAATATTTCCTTCTTTGATATTTAACTTTCATAGCTTCGTTTTACAAGCAAGCTTAAAAGTCAGAAATGGTCCAGAGAACAAAAAAAAACAAAATATATTAGTCCAAGTAGATATGAGAAAAAGGAGATCATGAAGAATTTCTCAAACATATGCAAAAGGAGAAGATTAAATGAATGGTATAATTTAGACATTATCTTTCTCAGAAATAGTGCCTCTGGTTTCTTCCTTTCCATATTCCAACCATCATATGTTCAGATATCTTTCATTGCCAACATCTCAAACCAGTGGTTATCAAATGGTGGTTCTTGGAACCAGGTTTAAACTCGTCCCTTGGAATCACCTGGGAACTTTTAAATGAAAATTCTAAAGCACTACCCAGTCCTACCGAATTAGAAACTGGGGGATTGGACCCAGCAGGCTGTGTTTTAACAGGTATTACAACTGATTCTGATGCATGTTCAAGTTTGAGACCCCCTGCTCTACTCTGCCTCCCATCCAGTGTAAATAGTAAATACATCTATCTAAGTTTTTTTTTTTTTTTTAATGCATTAGGACTACTGATACAATAGTGTAAAAAATAAGAGCTAAAAGATGAAATTCAGAATTTTTTAAAAAAAATTTAGTATAAACTTCCAGCAAATGGCTACTGTAGACCTCCATAAACACCATTCCCCTTGGTTCTTTTGTGTTAATAGAATGTTTTGTTTACAGTGGAAAAATAAGTTATCAAAACAATATTGTGATTTTCTAGCAAAACATAGGAAATAAAAATAGAGACACAGACAGAGGTCTCTAATTTTCTCTGAATAAATCAGGAAGAGATCATAAAGTAGGTCTACTTGTCTCTTCTGACAATAAAGATTTGTTTGCTGTCAATATGAACACAGCTGGAAACCTGGACAAGATACCATTACTACATTCTAGGTAGTAAAACAGACCCAGAGATTGTCTTCATGGATAGGCAGAAAATTCATGAAATGGGGGCTTCCTGCCAACTCCCTTGGATGCTGTTGCTAAAGGCTCTTCATCTTTTCAGTACCACACTGGTTATGTAGCTGGTACAATTATTTAACCACAGCAATCAATGGGAAATGATTGGTTAGATCATTTATTTCAGGATTTGTTTTAAAAAATTTAAAATTTCAGACAGTCTACTGTACAGCACTGGGAAAGAAAGAGATCTGGCTGGGTGGTTGGCAGGGTATGTAAACTGCTCAAGAAGAGAGGGGGAAAAGGCCAAAAGAGAGACAAGATCAAACAAAGGAACTCGGGGAGGAATATAGAGTTGCTGAGTACAAGATGGCTGTTGATTATCTATGTTGGGACCTCAGGTAGGAGATAAATAGTACTAGAAGAGGTGATGAGAACAAACCATGAGAGAATTGGGATGTGAGGGAATGGCTCCAGGAGTGCCACATACTTTTGTTTTTAATAAAAAATAGAATAGAATAACTGAGAATAGCATGGGATGGGATGGGATGGGATGGAGTGGAATGGAATGGAATAGAATGCAATGAAATGGAATGAAATGAAATAGCTTCAATTTTGTTGGTTTCACCGAAGATGAAAAACTGGTGATTATGGCTAAAATAGCTGACTTCTCCAGTAAGCTGAGTCTTCTGAGCAACAGAGAGAAATTTGGACATATTTCTTCACATAATTATGTACTTTTCCTAACTGACTTTCCATCATTCCATTTAAAAGCATAAAATTACTTTTTCTCTAGCAATGAGTTTCTCAGTTCACTTAGAATGAAGTCCTGCCATATTCTACATAAGTCCTGTATAAAAGGATATCTGCCCAGCCTCTCAAAGTCATTTATACCCTGTTTAACCCCTTCAGGAGCTCTGGTGGTATAGTGCCTAAGGCATTTGACTGCTAACCAGAAGGCTGGCAGTTCAAACCCACCAGCCACTCCTCGGAAGGAAGGTTGGGCAATCTACTTCTGTAGTTATACCACCTCGGAAACCCAAGGAGGGGTCACTGTGAGTCAGATCCAACTCCACTGAAGTGGGTTTGGTTTGGTCTGACTCTTGCAGGCACATGGAGTCTTTCTCTTTCCAATTAGTCTTTGGATCTTTGAAGTGGCTCATTCCTCTGACTAGAATGAGCTCCCATAAGTTTTTTTTTTTTTAATAGTTGTCTTTATAGTATGTGATTATGATCTCAGATTAAATATAATTCCTCATACATGCTATCCAAATCAACCCTCAAAGATAAAATCTTACCACCTCCACTCCCACCCAACCACTAACTCATCTCTAACTCACACTCTTGGTTTATATTTTTTAGACCAAGTATTTTACTTATTTATTTCTCTATTTATTGTTTTCTATTTCCTTCTTGTTCTTGTTAGTTGCCACTGGGCCTATTCTAACTTGCTACGGCCACACAGTAAACATACAATAAATATTTGTTGATAAAAGAATGATTGATACATGATAACTCTCAATTAGAATAATTGTATAGTTTTTAAGACTCCATTGTTCATACAAATACAGAACATTTTTTGTTTGCATTAATTTTACATTCTACATAATATAAAGAGGGTGTTGGTGGCTCACTGATAGAATTTTCACGTTCTGTACAGAGAACCAGGTAAATTCCCATTTGTGTACCACTTGTGCAGCCACTTTTGCCCACCGGTGGAGGTCAGCATTTTGCTACAATGCTGAATAGGTTTCAGTGGAGTTTTCAGAGGAAGAGAAACTAGGAACAAAAGGTCTGGTGATCCACTTCTGGAAAACCAACCAATGGAAAACCCAATGGATCACAAAGGACAACCCATCATGGGGATGGTGCAAGACTTGTCTGCATTGAGATCTGTTGGGCATGGGGTCACTATGAGCAGAAGGCTGATTTAACGAGCTAACAACAACATGAGACTAAAGACACATGATACACTTGATACTAAATTATCTAAGATTTCACATTAGTGCTTTCTGGCTGCCACAGGCATCAGTTACAATAAATACATGTTCAATGATCATCTAAATTATAAAATATTGCACAAGTAACTAATTTCTTATCATCAGCACTGAAGATAATTGTCATAATAACTATTGAGTTTCCAACATCTACTTTGTGCCAGGCACAGTGTAAGGGCTTTCACGTTTCACCCTTCCAATAATTCTGAGAGACATGGTATTTTGATACTCAGTTTACAAATTAAGGAATTGCAACTCAGTATAGATTAATGTAACTGGCCCAAGGTTAAACAGTTGGCATGGGGAAAAAACAGGTATTAAACCAAGTGACTGGCTCCAAAATAATTATGCTCAGTCATGATGCCTGGGACCAAACAAGTATTTATTAATATTCCACATAGCTTAGATCATGGTCTGATTACCTGGGCCCTAATTACTGCTAGTACATAAAAATAACAGCTAATATTTTCACTACAAATTATTTAGCTGGGAACTTTAATATTTATAAATTCCAACATTCAAGACATACATTCCGGTTAGGAAATATTGCTCTATTTACACATGATACGACCAAAGATTACATAGAGTACTGAGTTGCCCAAGGTTATACTGAAATGTTAATTTCTCCATTCAACCTCAGGCCTCACCTCTAAGTCCATACTGCATTATCAGTTTCCTTAGCCTTAAATCAACACTATTTTTAAAATTTTAGTGCATCAAGAGAAGTGCATCTAAACTCAGTCCTTTTTATCCATATTAAAAACCACTAGCTAAGATATCTAATAGTTTCAAAATCTGAGAAGCCACTTTAAACCACTAAATTATCAGAGCCTGTTGACTACATTTCAAATTGTCTTTCCAAGAATACTTTGACACATTTTTAACTTGAATTTGCATCAGTGAGAAACAGCTAATATGATGAGCTAATTCCCATCTTTTAACACTATTTAATTTCAAGGGAATAATGCTGCAAACAGTGGTTTTCAATATTTAAATTTTCACCAAAATGCATTAAACTTCAGAAATAGTTTAAGAATTTTACATAACGCATAGTTAAATTGAAGCTACAGTAATTATAAGTCAATCTATGGTATTAAACCAGAAAAAGAGCAAACAGATTGTAGAGAATAGTAATTGTAAGCAATGTGGCATTTTTTTCTTGGTTTACTTGCTTTGTTTTACCTTCATCTCTTCAACTGCTTTCTGCAATTCATCTGGGGTTTTATACTCGAAATCTCTTCCCAAGTATTCTTCCTCTGCTTGTGTCATCCATTCATGCATTTCTGATAGATCTTTCTGAAGGCTCACAGTTTGATCCAAACCTCCCTTTAAGGCTTCCTTTCTGGCATAAACCTGGTATTAAAATATATACATATATGAGAATTGAAAGTCAAAGAATAATATTGTCATAGCATTACGTTGTTGTTGGGTGCTACAGAGTCTAACTGATAGCAACCACATTTGGCAGAGCAAAACTTCCCCCAGGGTTTTCTTGGCTATAATCTTTACAGGAGAAGATTTCCAGGTCTTTCTTCTGCAGAATGGCTACGTGGGTCTGAACTGCCAGCCTTTCGGTTAGCAGCCCAGCATTAAGACATTTGTGCCATGAGGATTCCTCATATTATTACATAAAATGCAAACAAACAAAAACACTGCCATCCAGTTGATTCTGACTCATAGTGACCCTATAGCAAGACATTAAAGATAAAGCCTGGCTCTTATATGTATAAAGAAAATAACTTGTGCAGATTGTTGTTGTTATGTGCCATTGAGTCAGACCCGACTCATAGCAACCCCTCTTTGGGTTTCTGAGGCAGTATCACTACAGAAGTAGATTGCCCCATCTTCCTTCCAAGGAGGGGCTAGTGGGTTTGAACCTCCAGCTTCTGGTTAGCACTCAAGTGCCTTAGCCACTATGCTACCAGAGCTCCTTTGTGCAAATTAGATACACTTAATTCCACGCCATGTGAAACTAAGCCATAGGCTTTTACTTGTTGCACATAATTATTAAAATGAACAGTTTCCCTTTGACAGTAATGTAACTCCCCTGCACGACACTGCTTTTCAGGAATAAAGAATAGAGATAAACCAAATTATTTAATAATATTTTTTAGTTGGAACACTTTTTTTTGGGGACACATAAAGCAGTAATTCTTTGTGCTCTTTTATACTGTTTTACTATTTGAAATAGTCTGTTGTTGTTGTTGTTGTCATGTGCCGTCGAGTCAAACCCGACTCATAGCGACCCCTCCTTGGGCTTCCGAGGCAGTATCACTACGGAAGTAGGATTGCCCAACCTTCCTTCCGAGGAGTG
>NW_006921735.1:2119131-2120204 GCF_000298275.1 Orycteropus afer afer
TCTGCTTCCCATATAAAAGAAGCAGCTTTGGGAATGGTCTCTAGCTTATGGCACGCTTGGACCCTGCATGTAGCCATGTCATTATTGAGCAGCCTGCCATGCTCTGCAGATCTTGGGACTTTTAATGGACTTGAATTAATGGCCTGACATGTGGTTTGGTAACATCAGGACTGGGCCTTATTACTTGTCAATTTTGGGCTTGTCAGCCTCAGCAGCAAGCAGCCGAGTGAAGAAAAGCCTCTAGCTTCAGTGGGCCAGAAGCAGGAGGCTGAGCTGAAGCCCAAGGTTGAGGGGCTTTCACCCAGCCCCTAAAGCCTGGCACTTTGAACTCAGACTTAAAGCCTACAAATTGTAAAAATAAACTCCTGTTTTTTAAGGCCATCCCATCTGTGGTATATTTCTGTCAGAGCAGCACCAAGTAACCAAAACGCCATGTAATTAAGTTGCGTGTATCCATGCAAGGATGCTCAATGGCATTAATAGTTAAACAATTACAAAGTATAATAAAATGAAGTAGATTAACATGTAAAATGGGAAAAAAAGTATGTAGTTAAAATGTCCAGTTTTGGCAAGGACGGGGGAAACAAAAGTTTTCACCCCTGTTCAAGGAAATAACCAACATGGTACAATCTTTCTAATAGCAAGTGGAAAAAATTGATCTAAAAATTTAATGTTCATATAATCATAGTCTACTCTTTCACTCTCCAGAATGAATATTATAAAAGGAAGTGTACAGAATTGAATATACAGTGTTCAGTTTGTATCACTGAATGCATCATTACTAGAATAGAAAGTTGCCCAACATATAATTACAAGTTTAAAAAACAAGTTGCAAAACTGCATGTATGCTTTTATGGGATATCTGCTTTTTAAAACATCATGTATTTCTAAAATACAAAGATTTTTACAAGGGAATTTATTAATTATCAGTCAAAACAATAGCCAAACTTATGGCATATGTATAAAAGAAAATTATACATGCTAATCCACTTTGGTCTTCTCTTCTTTTCTTGTCTTTTTAGTGATCTCTTGCTTTCTTTATGGATAATGTTTTTGATATCTTCCCATAATTC
>NW_006921735.1:2135821-2145753 GCF_000298275.1 Orycteropus afer afer
AAAACCTATGGTGTGTAATTGTACTCTGACCCACGTGGGGTCACCATGAGTCAGGAACTACTCGAAGGCAACTGATGTGGCGGAATGATGTACCCACAGCAGATGCGTGGCTTTACAATGTACATGGGCTTTCATGCCAAGATATATAGATAACTAAGGGCTATAAGGGCTATAAAGTGGCAATTGAGACAAGCACAAAGGTTACAAAAAGCTGTTTGAGCATGAGAAAATTAAAGAGAAAAAATGTGCTGACTCCAGGAAAATAATAAGAGAAATAAGGTAAGTCAAGGCCCTTTATTTGTGGAGTCAGGGGTAAAGGTTAAGAGTTTTGCCCTATGTAAATATTGTTCTTTAGCTTTGGTTGAATCAGTGTCATGTTACCCAATAAACAAGGGAAGCATGAGCTTACTTGTGTTTACTAATTTATAGTGAAGAATTTCACATGGGTTTCACCACATTTTTGTTATGTAGCATGACGCAGGCTAATGTGTTTAAAGCACTTACTTGGAACAACAAAATCTTGGCACATATAGTAGCAGACAGAAGGTGTTAAGCAAGGATAGCCTAAGAATGAGAATGCTTTATAAATTGCACTCCCATAAAATGTAAATTTTATGTAAATGTAAATTTTATATAAACATTAAATTGCACTTCTATAAACCTTGAGGTTTCAGAAGCGTTGCTGACTTTATAATTTTTTTCATTTGCTTGTTCTTTATCACTTTGCTAACTAAATGGGTGGTATGCTTTCTATTCATCCATTAAGAACACTGAACAAACAAATGCCTTTCATACTTGCCTCCCAGGAAAACATCAATGGTATAATCTATTTTTCAAGTAATACTTTTTTTCACGAATGACTCTTCTAGAACAGACTCACTCCAGGATAAGAGTGCAAGCTAGCTGACCCAGGGCTATCTCATCTGTGAGTTAATAGAACTGTTGAACATTTGTCAGTGAGGATATTAGCTGCGTGACTTGCCTTGAATTTCACTTTTCTAAATTCTTTTTAAAATTTAATTTTTGCCTTTTGGCATTCTTTCTTTACAATTTTGAGAGGTTACTTAGAAATAAATAGAGACTAACTTCATCTAACACTCATAGATTAAAATCACTCATTAACTTCAGAAACGGTATTAGTGAATTTCAAACTAATCACTGCTTTACATGAAAATTTCATCTTCTGGACAAGAAATATGTGATATGTGTTGCTTATGTAGACAACATTTTCACTTCTGTAACTTAGTCTTAAACTTAAAATATAAAATTAATATAAAAGACATTCTGCTATATAAAAAGGAGGAACTTAAATAGAAATGAACAATTTGTTTACTTTTACATTGAGCTATTCTTTGCCATTTTCCATTCTTAACTCATTGATTAAAATACATATATTGAAAAAGCTAACCTTGGAAATCTACATAGCAATCAGAAGTGAAAAGTATTTACCATATCTGTGTATACTCAAGTATTATGCATTCATTTTATTTTCTGTACCAAGTATATACGTATAAATTAAATTGTGTTAATAATTGTTACAAAATTATGTTATGGAGAAAACATTCAATGAAAATAGTGCCTACGAATAGGAATTTGTTTTCAGTGAGACAGTGTTTTAAATCAAGTTGTATTCTAGAAGGCCATTTTAGGATCACAATAAGATGAGTATGTATTACTTAAAATATCTGCAATGAAAATATCTCAATCATGATAGAAAAAGACTAATTCATCTGAATGTACCCACACAGCTAGTGTCTAAACTTTAAATGGGTAATGGTGAAAAGAGACATTAAGAAATCTTAGTTAATGAAATATAGGCAAGCCACAGTGACAGTGACAACACATACCTGTCGGCACACGTGATCCCACTGAGCATTGAGTTCTCTGAGCTCTGTCTCAAGCCTGGAAGCAAACTCTGGCTCCGCTTCTTTCTTTATCTTCTGCCCACCTTCATTGACACTGTTTAGGCTGGGCTGGATTGTCTGAATATCATTGACTAAAAGCTAAAGAAAAGATTCAATTTATGCTACCTGAAAAAAATTGTCAGCACATATTAGAAATACCAAATAATTAGAAAACGTATAATTAGGTAGTAAGAATCATGACACAGGTCCTGTTCTTTAAACCAAATCTGTTTAATAACCTTGAGAAAAGGCTCAGAGGGTTTTATGGCATGAAAGTTGTAGCAAATTAACTGTACTCGGCTTGTATCAAAAACAGAAGGAAATGATTTTGCTATTTCTTTTAAAAATGTGTGAAACTGATATTTAGACATTACTATTTTTGAAAAGAGTTGGGTTTTCATTCACAGGATATTACAGAAATGCATGATGTGTGTAGGTGGAGTTGCTCTCTTTAGCATGTATTTGCACAAAAAAATCTGTGAAAAATTAGAATATTTTCTTCCTGCTGCATGACAATGGTATAATAAATATTATTTCCAAAGTCCACATTGTGCTATATCATAACATACCGCATTGTACATGGAGGCAGCAACATAGTGTGAATAAGAAACAGCAATATGGTATAGTTCAAAGGATTTTATACCTTTAACTTAAACAGTTTATGTTAAAATAATCTTGTAATGTGAGGTCTGAGTAAATGCCAATATTTTTCTGGCATTTATTTTACCCAGAGTTGCTCAACCTTGTCATTAATAGTGTTGGGGGCCAGGCCATTCTTTGTTGTGAGAAACTGTTCTGTGAACTACTGTATGTTTAACAACATCTCTATCTTCTAATCACTAGATGTCAGTAGTACACACACCCAATTGGAACAATTTGAAATGTCTCCAGACACTGACAAATGTCTTCTAAGAGGCAAAACCACCCCTTGTTGAATTTCATTAATATAACCAAATATTATTGTCCATAAAAAGTCCTCATGAAAAAAAAAAAAAAAAACAAACACTCACCGCCAACAAATAAAAATCTTACCCTGCATTGTTTGAGTTGTTTTTTAAGAATTTCTGAATCACCAAGGGCAGGCCATTCCTCTTTTAGGAAAACATCAACTTCAGCCATCCACTTCTTCAGAGTTTTTATGTGGTTCTGGAATCAAAGACCCATGGTAAGGCATTATTGGGGTGCTGACTGCTCCTAATACAATTCATCATGGTGATACGCCTGAACACAAGCCTAAAAATATTCTCATGTTTGATGGATGTCTCTAAGTAGCTCTTCAGGAAAAAAAATATATTTTTACTAAGACTGTACTTTTATGATCTACTGTATGAGCACTGGTGTATGAAGTCTGCTATTGTTAAAAATAAAAAATTACTACCAAATGTGGTTTTATGAGGTTACTCTCAAGAACATTAAATCAAATCTCCCTCTAGAGAAATTTTAAGTTACAAAACAACTCATGATAATCTTAACAATGTACCTTACAGTACATGAAACAAACTATGAACAATAAACTCAATGTAATGGTATCTTTATGGCCTCACTAAAGCCAAACTTCCACATATTGTTTTCTACAGTTGACAGCTTAAATATTCCCTCCAGCTGATAACTTTCAGCCTAAGATTGTGTCATTTCTAAAAGGAAAGCTTTTGGATTTAATTCTTAATTGCCAGACCACTTTGAAGTTATAAAGGTGAAAAATATAATTTATCAGAATTTACAATTAGCCAAATACCTCTCATTATTCTATCCCATATAACTTTTTTCCTATTGCATTTTTTTGAATAGACTTTCCTTTTGAAAATAGTTTTAAAGTTACAGAAACAATTAAGATGATAGTACAAAGAGTTCCCATAAGCTCCGTGCAGTTGCACAGCTTCCTATGGAACATTTTGATCAAAGATTCCATAGAAGAATCCTGATCAAAACAGGGAAAACAAAGAACAGAATTTCAAATTCTCATGGACTTGAGATTTTCTAGAGCCATGGAGCATGGATGAACCCCTGAAACTACCATCCTGAGATTATCTTTAAACTTTAAACGAAAAATATCCCCTGAAGTCTTCTTAAAACCAAGCAATAGTTTAGGTTTACCAGTGGGGTGTGTGGGGAAATCGACCTCGAGGATTATGCTCTTTTAAGAGCTACCTGTATGGGATTAAACTGACAACAGCAACTCTAAAGATTAGATAGGAAACTTAGAGGGCAGTGAGTTTATGTTAATGGTGGAGGAACAACTCAAAAAAGAATGACTGAAATAAATGTCACTAAATTGTACATGAATGTATTGAATTGGTGTATGTTTTGTTGTATATATTCTCCTCAATGACAAAACAAATAAAATTTAAAGAAAAATATAATAGCAGAAGCTGAGTTGGATTGCCTTTCTATTTTACTACTTTTCAAGCGTATTGCTTTAAAACTTCTTTTATTCTCATACAATTCAAGTATACTATATAGATGTGTTATTTTCTTCTTAATTAAATTTCTTTCAAAAATAGGTACATTATGGAAAATTTTCACAGAAATAAAATTAAAAATGGTGTTTTGAAAAGCATTTGAGTAATTCTAAGAACCTCAACACTATCACCACTTTGCTGGTATCTCTCCAACCTAGTTTTTCTCTTTCTTCGCATCATAATTGTCCTAGTTTGTATCTTATTATTGGCTCATTGATAAGAAAATCAGCTCTTTTTTCATATCTGCCTCAGTCTTCCTCAACTTGAATCAATACTCCACGTTAATGACAGTATTGTCTTTCTTCTCTCCTTCTACTTTTTGGGTCATAATGTTTCAAAAGCATATAATCTTATCTTTTCCCCTTTAAAATATCAGTAATGGATCCACATTACCATGATTACTGTTATTATTTTATGAGTATACTCAATTCCATCATCATTAGGTTAAAACACATACTCCAAAACTTGGCATGCAGGACCGCTCATGATCTACTTCTATATGACTCTTTACAAACATATTAATGAATTCCTACACATACCTTCATGTCACCAATATTAATTATGTCCATTTAATCAATATACAGCTCTTTTTAACCAAAACACTGTTTTCTCTCTTATTTAGCTAACTAAATTGAACATGTTCAAGATATGATTCAGATGACTTATGTTTGAAGAATATTTCATTACATGTTTTCCTAGTCTATGTCAACTATCATAACATTTACTACACTGTTTTATTTACTTAAGCTAGTAGGCTGACTAATGCTCCCCATCAAGACAGCCACATTATAATATCAGAACCTATGAATATCTCACTTCATATGGCAAAAAGACTTTTGTAGGTGTGAGTAAGCAAAGGATTTTGAGATGGAGGAGATTATCCTAGAATATCTGTGTGCCTGATGTTATCAAAGATCTTTGTAAGGGGGAGCTAGGAGGGTTCTCATCAGAGAGAGAAAAAGACAGTGAGAGATGGAGAGAGAGATGCTATGAAGATGCTATAAGAGATGCTTGAAGATGCTATGATGCTGGTTTTGAAGACAAAGGAAGAGAACACAAGTCAAGGAATGTATTCAGCCTCTGTTGTTGTTGTTGTTGTTATGTGCCCTTGAGTCGGACCCGACTCATAGAAACCCCTCCTTGGGTTTCCAAGGCAGTATCACTATGGAAGTAGATTGCCCAACCTTCCTTCCAAGGAGTGGCTGGCAGGTTTGAACCGCCCTCCCTCTGGTTAGCAGTCAAGTGCCTTAGGCACTATGCTACGAGAGCCCCTAGTCAGTCTCTAGGAACTAGAAAATGCTAGAAAATAGATCCTCCCATAGAACATCTAAAAGAGATGCAATCTTTTTGACATCTTGATTTTAGTCAAGTGAGAAATGTATTACATTTCTGATCTCAAGAAGAGTAAGATCATGCACTTGTGCTGTTTTTATCCACTAAATTTGTGTTAATTTGCTATAGCAGCAATAGGTAATGAATACCCTTATTTTTCTTTATCAATAGGCTTGATGATGCCAAAGAACATGTAATTGCATTCTCTTTTACCTCAGACTCTATTTTAGTCTATGTATGCATGGATGGATGCACTTATCTGTGTATGTCTGCATGCACATATATGCATATATGTGGAGATAGGTTTATTTTTAAAAGAAAAATTTAGGTCACCTTAGTGATGTGGTTTATAAGTGGCACAGCCAGTTAATAAATATCTAAACTGGGATGTAATTACAGAAGCATTTTATTCCAATGAGTTGCCATTGTGCTTTCAAAGACTCTCCTAGTCTTAAAATTTTTTTCACTGACTGACACATCAAAAGATATTTACCTACGTGTATACTTCATTGTAGCAAATTATAACATAGTCTACTATCTACATATGTTTTATGTGTTATTGAATATTTTTCTTAATTTTTTTCAATATTTCTAGGCTGTATGGTTTGTGAGTTTTTTTCAAATTGTTAAAAATCCCCCCCCCAAAAAAATCCAATATATTGAAAAAGAAAAAAATCCATGTATAAGTGACCCACTCAGTTCAAATCCATGTTGTACAAAGGTCAACTGTATTTGCCTTTAAGTTTTATAATGCATTTTAGGGTGAAAATAAGTAAACAAAAAATGAGTATTAAAAGTAAATTACCTGAATAGGGCTATATAATAGCCTATATGAGCCATGTCCTAATTTACCCTGAGACCAGAAGAACTAGATGGTGCCCCTCTACCCCTGTTGTTGTTGTTGCTGCTGTTATGTGCCGTCGAGTTGGACCCGACTCATAGCGACCCCTCCTTGGGTTTCTGAGGCAGTATCGCTACAGTAGGAGATTGCCCCAGCTTCCTTCCGAGGAGTGGCTGGTGGGTTTGAACCGCCAGGCTTCTGGTTAGCAGTCAAGTGCCTTAGGAACTAGGCTACCAGCTACAGACCTTTATTATCAGGATCAGAATAGATGGACCCTGACAATTCTGGAGAAAAACATGGACCAGGACTCAAATTCAAAATAAGTTAAGATTTACTGGACAGTTGAGACTAGAGGACTCCTGAGACTATCATCACCTAGGATATTCTTGAAACCTGGACCCTAAACCATCTCAAGGTTACCATTTAGTGAAAGAAGAGATTTGCACACTAAATAAACATTACCCATGAGTATGGCACTCCATTAAAAAATAAAACTACATGAGACCAAGAGGTCAAGATTACTCTAAAGCAAAGATGAGAAAATAAGGGTGCAGAAGGGTGCACTGGAAAGAGAACAATCAGAATGCCAGGAAAGAGTATGACCACATATTGTGCAAATGTAACTAATGTCACTGAATAATGTGTATAGAAATTGTCCAATGGAAACCTAATTCTCTGTGTAAACTTTCACCCAAAACAAATGTTATTTAGAAAACCATAAATTACCTGAATTTTTCGGAGTTTATTCATGTGTTCCTCCAGCTTTTGGCAATACTCAACAAGCTGAGAGGAAAGTTTCTTCCAACGGACTTCAATCCCTTCAAATTCTGATTGATATTTCTGACTAATCTCAGAGGGAGCTTTCTTTGATATTTCTTTCACAGTGGTGCTGAGATAGTTTAGGCCACTTTGTTGGTCTTGGAGAGAACTTTGCAAAGCCTGCAAAAGAGAGGGGCGGAAGATATTTATACTAACAGATGAATATAATCATTAATGAATTTCAGTTAATTAAATGGCACTTAAATTAAAAGTAATCTGATTTAGAAATCTAAATAAAGTAGCTGATGGAATATCAGTCATAAAGTATCTAGCAGTAATTTAAATGTTACATTTTATCCTAACAGCAATTTGCACATTATTCAGCCTATTTTATAAACAGTTTAAAATGCATCCAAAACTTACTGAATTAAAGAATGTTTGTTGTTGTCGGGTGCCCCTGAGTTGATTCTGACTCATTGTGACTCTAAAGGGCAGAGTAGAACTGCCTCCAAGGTTTGCAAGGCTGTAAATATTTATAGGAGATTACCAGGACTCTTCTCCTGCAGAGTGGCTGTTGATTTCAAATAGCCAGCTTTCCTTTAGCAGAGCAGTATTAAACCTAATTTTATTGCTAGAGTCCCTGTGTGGTGTTACCTGGAAAGACACTGGCTGCTAAAAGACAGTTTGGAGGTTTGAGTCTATCCAGAGATACCTCAAAAGAAAGCCTTGGTGATCAGCTTCTAAAAAGATAGCCATTGAGAACTCCATGCAGCACAGTTCTACTTTGACACACATGAAGGCTACATGAATCAGGGTCATCAGGAATAACTGTATATTTATATATTTATAATTAATTAAAATATCAATCAATTGTACTGTCGAGACAATTCCGACACATAGCAACTCTATAGGACAGAGTAGAACCGTTCCATTGAGTTAACTTAATCTATAATCTTTTTGGAAATAGATTGCCAATGTTTGTATATTAATAATTGTATTTATGATGCATTTACTGCAGTTAAATCTAATTATAGTGAGTGTTCAAAACCTCTAACTTCCTTGATGTTGTTGTTGTTATGTGCCGTCGAGTCAGACCTGACTCATAGCAACCCCTCCTTGGGTTTCCGAGGCAGTATCACTATGGAAGTAGATTGCCCCATCTTCCTTCCGAGGAGTGGCTGGTGGGTTTGAACCGCCAGCCTTCTAGTTAGCAGTCAAGTGCCTTAGGCACTATGCTACCAGAGCTAACTTCCTTAGGTGGAACAATAACACAACAGTATTTATATTTGGAACAATAAACTTAACTGACTACTTTACAATATGGATGGCCTACTAAAGCTACTAAAAAAAAAGTTTCATATTTTTCAATGGACATTTTTATTTTTCATAAAATTTTACTGTGAAATCCTAAGGTAATTTTGGGAAGAAGTTATAAAGTTTGTTTTACTTTTATCTTACATAATCTATGTAATAATTTCTAAAATTATAACCATGTTTAAGTTTACTAAATATTTATTTAAATGTTATTTTCTGGTTATAAAGTAATGAAGGAGCATGATTTTAAAAACAGAAAAATAACACCCACTATATACAACTATCAAGATTTTATATAACCTTTCAGGTTTATCATATCCATAAGTAAATAATAAATATCTTATACTTTGGTCTACATTATCTCCCCCGAAACATGTCAAACATATAACTTTTATGGTTGCATAACATCCTATTGTCTATTATGTGGTATTGTACTTAATTGTTCTGTATTATGGGATATTTTGACAACGTCTTATCACATAACTTCATTTTGAACTAGATATTTTTTGTGTGCATTTCTCCATGCCAATAATTATTTTTTCCAAAACATATACTTCTAAGGGTTCTCCTTAAGTTTATTTAGCCATTCCCCTCAGGTCCATAAATTAAATTCTACATTTTAATTTCTATAAATTATGTTTATCTATCTACCTTGGATACAGTTTCATTATTTCCATATTCACATACAAAAATGACTAATTGTTTTGGTTAGTAGGCAATACTGAATAATTTTCTCAGCAAAATTACATTCAATTTACATCCCCACCAGTGACAATGTTTTACTCATTGCTTCCAGATCTGCAATATATATTTTGCAATAGGTGAAACATAGAATTTCATTTTGTATGTTCTTTTGTACTAAATCATTTACAATTGGAGTTATTATTTTTTATACACACATTGGCTTATGTCTCTTCCTTGTCACTTCCATACTTTTGATGTTCTCTGTTGAACACAGAGATGTTTTTATTTTCTTTGCCCTCATTTTTGTTTTAACTTTGTCCCTGGCATTTTTAAAGTTTTTCTGATCACTGTCATTGATATTTATGCTTCTTCATCATATACTGTAATGATCTTTCATTATTTCTCAATTTATTTTTATTTTATTTTTGAACTTTCTAATCTATTTGGTATTTTATTACAGTATAACTTTTGAGTCAGTGTTCTAACATTTTTGTTTTTATCATAGTTAATACATTACATTTCCCAAACAATATTTTTAAACTACTTTTTTCCTTTTTTTGGGGGGGGTTGGGGGTGGAACTCATGTACTCAGCAATTTTTATATATTTGTACCATCTTCTAATCTTTTACCTTTATTAA
>NW_006921735.1:2146487-2151237 GCF_000298275.1 Orycteropus afer afer
ATCAAAATCATTGTTTGGTAAATGATATCCACACTGTATTGTTTATGAGAATAAAATATTCACAAACCTGCAACTCCCCAAGTCTCTGCTCCATGATTTCATATTCAGTGACATTAATGTGAGGTATAGACAGTTTTGCTTCTGACTGCTGGATCCACGTCAGGATGGTAGTCATGGTCTCCTGATAGCGCATGGGTGGCAAGCTGTCAAAAACTTCATCAAAAAGGGAAAAGAGAGAAACATTTTTTTTTATGGTAAACTTTGCTACTACAATCTCCTAAGTTGTCAGCAAATGTGAATATTTTACTAATTTCAAATATTAAAAAAGTGTGAAAACCTAAAGATATAGATTGGAATATGATTATCACGATGAAGACAAATACCTATTGATGTGCCTGGTATTATGCCAGGAGCTTTGCATAAAAGAACCAAACCAAACCCATTGTTCCTGAGTTGATTCCCACCCATGGAGACCCTCATAGGGTCTCCACAGATGTAATCAATTTGATTCCTGTGTATTCCATCCAGTGAGGTCCATGTGTGTAGTCGCCATTTATGTTGTTGAAGAAAAAGGTACTTGCGATGAGTAAATTTTTGTTCTTGTAAAATTCTATCATGCAATTTCCATCATCATTTCTATCACCAAGGACATATTTTCCAACTACTGATCTTTGTTTTCAATTTTCACATTTCAATCAATGCACCTGGATTGTATGCTTGGTCAGTTTCTAACTGCAGAAGTTGGCAAAAAAAAAAAAAAAAAAAAAAAAAAAAAAACTTCAATAGCTTCATCCTTAGCATTAGAGGTTTGTGTATAAATTTGAAAAATAGTTGTGCTAACTGGTCTTCCTTGTAAGCATATGTATATTATCCTATCACTGATAGCATTGTACTTAAGGGCAGATCTTGAAATATACTTTTTTGACGAGGCTGTTCCTCTTCAGTGTGTCATTCCTGGCATAGCAGACCATGACTGTTTGATTCAAAATTGCCAACCAGTCATTTCAGCTCATTAATGCCTAGAATATTGATCTTTAAGCTTTCCATATCATTTTGGCAACTTCCACTTCTCCTTGATCCATACATTGGACATCCCATGTTCCAATTATTAATGGATATTTGCTGTTGTTTCTTCTCATTTTGAGTTGTGCCACATCAGTAAATGAAGGTCTTGGAAGCTTTACTCCATCCACGTCATTGAAGTCAGCTCTCCTTAGAGCAGGCAGCTCTTTGCTACTCATATTATGAGTGCCTCATCTTCCAGCAATGTATCAGACAATGTTCTACTGCTATCCATGACATTTTCACTGGTTAATTTTTTTCAGAAGTAGGTCACCAAATTCTTCCTCCTAGTCTGCATTAGTCTGGAAGCACCACTGAATCCTTCCCACCATATGTGACTCTGCTGATATTTGAAATACCAGTGGTATAGCTTTCAGCACCACAGAAACACTCAAGATATCACAGTACATAAATTGATAGACAATGGTGAACCAAACTGGCTGCGATTTTTAAAACAAGAACATTGGAAATGTAGCTCCATGGGAAGCAATGGGAATGGTGCTGAGAACATGCAGTCATATCATGTGATGGTGTTATGGTGAATATATCTTGAAAATCCTGATCAAGTATGCAAAAATACACACCACCATGATTTGTGGGTAATGTTTATAACATTACTTTGATGGGAAATTTCATTCTGAATTCCAATTCTGGATGTGGGGTAATTTCCTCTTTGTTATATGATCACTAAAGATAAAACCTCTGAAGTTTTTACATGTGGATTGCAGTTAGAAAGGGATAGAATTGAAACAAGACTTATCAAGTCCAGATTTTCAGAAATAGCTACCTCACTGTTCTTGGGTAGATTCATCAACCAGGAAATGTTGATAGTTGCAGAGGTAGTATAACAGTTGCCTAATGGGCCCTAATCTCATCCTCAAGTCCACCTCATTTCTAAGGGAGGCCCCAATTTGATTCCTTCTTCTTAGCTTCCTTCTTTTTTATTTTTCTGTTTAATGAGAAGTTGAGCATTTCAGTGTCTGTATTATGGACCTTAATTTCCTTAAGCACTTCAGACTTGTATTCCTGTGCAATATCTGAAGCCCCCCATTGGGAGCTAAACAAAATATCCCCTTGTTCTGAGTGAAGACAGAACTAATTTTGGAAGGCGACAGTGCAGAAAAGATCAAGAAGCACATATGTTAGTATCTTATGTATAAGTTATCTAGCACAAGAAAAAGCCTGCACATAAGATCCTACCTCATCTCTCCAGGTGTGCTTTTTTTTTTCACCATCATCTATGAATATTTTTTCCCCATTTTTCTTGTGCAAAATCTAGAATTCTCATAATGGCTTGTAAGGCCCTGTCCACCACTCTATCCTCGTCTTTCACCTGAGTCATGGGACTTCTCCCTGATTCTCAACTAGCTACCAATTATTGTCCTTAGTCTTGTTATATCCTATTCATATTTTGGCTTGATAGCAAGCAGTGTATTTTCAAGGAAACCTTCCCTCACCTTCCAAGCCAGCATTGGTTTCCTTTATTTAATATCTCAGATTCCTAAACTTTTCCTTCTGAGTCCTTACCTCAGATTATAATTATAAAATCAGCAGTTTGATTATGTGGTAAATGACTGTGTCTCTTCCTAATGACAAGCATAATAAGAGCAAGGAGCATGTGTGTTTCTGCACATTGCAGACCAACACTGTGCCTTTTAAGGAATTGGTATTTACTGAATTAATCAGAATTTACTGAACTGGAGTTTGGAGAGTGGAACATTGAGCACAAAGAGAATGATCTTTTCAGGGACATACTAGAAGTCCAGTATTTGGTGACACCTAGACATAGGGCAATAGGAGAAATAATTCACTTGGAATATTTAGACACTATTCTTAGCTCATGTATTTCATCTTTCCAGTCTCCACGGAACCTTTGAACTCTGAAGAGCTTAAACTGACTTTCCAATAATTTATCTAAGTGTGGCTAAAAATCAACAAATGGTAACGAGAGAGAGAAAGAGAGAGACAGAGAGAGAGAGAGATTGCCCAGTACTGCACAAGGTTCATGATTGGTTCTGAATCAAATTGTTGTGATTTTTGGAGGCAGCAACAAGCATTTCTTCCTAGTCAGTCTTAGTCTGAAAGCTCCTCTGAAACTTGTTCAGCATCACAGCAAGACACAAACTACCACTGACAGATACTGAGGGGCTTTGGTCAGGCCTCAAACACAGGTCTTCCAAATGGAAGGCGAGAATTCTACCACTGAAATACCACTGCTCTAATTCACTTCGTGAGTGAATGGAAATAAGGCACAGGAGTGGATGAAGGAGACTAAGTATCAATGATGACTCTGAGTTTCCTGAGGGAATTCCTTTTCCTGATATAGGAGGGGGCGGGTAGCTCTGGTGGCATAGTGCCTAACGCATTTGACTGCTAACTAGAAGGCTGGTGGTTCAAACCCACCAGCCACCTCTCGGAAGGAAGATTGGGCAATCTACTTCTGTAGTCATACTGCCTTGGAAAGCCAAGGAGGGGTTGCTATGAGTTGGGACTGACCTGACAACAGTGAATTTAAATTAACTCCATGGTGGGATCTGCCACAAGCAGCTGACTAGCTGCTTTAGGGTTGTGGTCTGCTTCCAGTACATAAGGAGAAATTTTGGGAATGGTCTCTAACTTTTGGAATGTTTGAATCCTGCATGTAGCTGAGTAGATGTTTAGCAGCCTGACATGTTGTCTGCCAATCTTGGGACTGTTAATGGTCTTAAATTAGTGGCCTGCCATATGGTCTGGTAATTTTGCGACTGTGTCATTTTACTTGTTGACTTTGGGTTTATCAGCCTCAGCAGTCAGCAGCTGCTTGAGTGAAGACACGCCTCTAGTTCTAGAGGGCCAGAAGCAAGAGGCAGAGCTGAAGCCCAAGGTTGAGGGGCTTTCAACCAGCCCTAGAGCTTGGCACTTTGAACTCAGACTTCTAGCCTCCAAAACTGTAAGAGAATAAACCTCTGTTTGTTAAAGCCAGAGATTTGTAGTATTTCTGTTAGAGCAGCACTAAAGGTAGCCAAAACACCTTAGGACATCTAAAGGGAGAAGTTGAAGGTGTAGTTGGACTATAAGTCTAGAACCAAAAGGATAAGTCTGAACACAAATAAAAATGTATGATGTTTTTGTTTATAACATTAAATTAAAATCAAAGATACAGTACTCATACATTTTTCTGTTGGATGTGAAAACAAGAAGAACTTATTCAACAGTGAACATATTTTATCTTGTAATACCTGATCATTGATTATAAACTCCTAAAAAGCAAAGGAGATGACACAGACCATCAGAGAATACTGAAGAAATGAACCATTATCTGAGCTATATATTCCCAAAGATTAGTTTATGGACAAGTGTAATATTACTTCTGTTTTTAGAGGTTATACAAGAAGAGAACAAAAGGCTATTATTTACACACTCAGAAATGTGATTATAATCATATTTCTATTGTAATGTGCATGATATGGTCATTACTTATATATTTACAACACCTATTATATATTCATTAAATGCACTATTTAATCAATAAAATATATCTAAACAGAAAAATCAAATTTATAGCAGATGCAAATTCATAAAATGTGTTGTTGTTGTTAAGTGCCATCGAGTCGTTTCCCACTCATAGTGACACCATGCACAGCAGAAAACTTAACTATTCTAAATTAATTACTTTTTGAAAAGTCACTGTTTTCCTCAGAATTAAATG
>NW_006921735.1:2151642-2161385 GCF_000298275.1 Orycteropus afer afer
ATATATCCATGGAGAAACATAAAGATCACAGGTTCTTTCTATTTTCCTACATAGAATGTAGCAACATTACATAATGCTGGCAAAGATTGGTATCAATGTTCAGAAAGGGGTTTGACAATTTTGCAATTGTGGGGATTATCTTATTTGAAACAGATATGCTTGAGGAAACCAGTGGAGGATTGTTAATTCTTTTTTTAAATTAAAAAGAGTCTAATGTGGAAGAAAATGCACCCAAGGGAACCCTCAGTTGAACCACTTAGTAAAAAGTTTGGAAATTCAGCCCTTGTGATCCCAATGTGGGAAAAAATCCAGTCCTCTTTCATATAGGAAAATTCACTTTCTTCCTTTTGTATAGATTTAAGGATTAATGATATAATTGGTAATTTTTGCTTTACTGGATATCAGTATCTATATAACCAATTTAATAAATTTCCATCTTAAAAATTATAAGAGTTCTACTGACATTATTTATTCATGCCTGGTATATGTGTATATATGTGTGCATGTGTGTGTGTGTGTGTGTGTGTGTGTGTGTGTATATATGCCTAAGGTATTTGACTGCTAACCAGAAGGCTGGTGGTTCAAACCCACCAGCCACTCCTCAGACGGAAGATGGAGCAATGTATTTCCATAGAGATACCACCCGGGAAATCCAAGGAGGGATCATTATGAGTCAGATACGACTCAATGGCAGTGAGTTTGGGTATACACACACACACACACACACACACACACAGCTCATCTTTTAGTGTCTCATACTGTGGTGATTTTGTGTTGCTATGATGCTGGAAGCAATGTCACCAGTATTTCAAATATGAGCAGCAAGGTCACTCATGGTGGAGAGGATCTGGAAATCTACTTCTAAAAATATGGGCCAGTGAAAGCATCATGAATAGCTGTGGAACACTGATATATTGCCAGAAGATGAGCCCCTCCAGTTGGAAGGCACTCAAAATATGACTAGGGAAGTATAGCATCTTCAAGGTAGAGTTGACCTTAATGACATGGATGGAGTAAAGCTGTTAGGAAGTCCATTTGCTGATGTAGTATGACTCAAATTAGAAGAGCAGCAAACATCGTTTAGTAATTGGAACATGAAACACACAAAGTATGGACCAAGGAAAATTGGAAGTCATCAAAAATGAAATGGAATGCATAAAGATCGATATCTTAGGCACTAGTGAGCTGTAATGGACTGGTATTGCCATTTTGAGTTGGACAGTCAAATAATCTACTATGCCAGGGATGACAAACTGAGGAGGATTGGCATCACAGTCATTGTCAAAAAGAACATTTCAAGATCTATCTTGAAATACAACACTGTCAGCGATATTATCCATTCATCTACAAGGCAGACCAGTTAATATGAATATTTGTCAAATTTACATTCTGATCTCTAATGCTAAACATGAAGAAACTAAAGATTTTAATTATTTTTTACAGTATGAAAATGATCAATCATGCAATCAAGATGAATTGATAATTATTGGAGATTCTAATGCAAAAGTTGGAAACAAAGATCCGTAGTTGGAAAATATGGCCTTGTTGATAGAAATGACCCCAGATATCACATAGCAGAATTTTGCAAGACAGATTTATTCATTACAAATACCTTTTTTTCAACAAGATAAAATGCGACTATAAATATGGACCTGTAGTATAGTGCCTGAGGCACTTGACTGCTAACAGAAGGCTGGTGGTTCAAACCCACCAGCCACTCCTTGGAAGGAAGGTTGGGCAATCTATTTTTGTAGTGATACTGCCTTAGAAACCCCTGGAGGGGTCACTATAAGTCAGGTCTGACTTGACGGCATATAACAACAACAACAACAACAACACATCCATGGAAAGAGACAATGAAGAAGCTCAGTATCATCAGTAAGAATAAGCTGAGGAAATGAGTGCTGGAAAACATCGATTGTTCATAAGCAATTTAAAGTTGAAGCTCAAGAAATTTAAAACAAGGGCATGAGAGCCAGAGTGTGATCTTGAGTTTATCCCACCTCAATTTAGGGACCATCTCAATAACAGATTTGACCCACTGAACACTAATGACAGATCAGATCAGTTAAGCTCATTAAAAGGTAAGAAAGAAAGAAAAGACCAAAATTAATGTTAGAAGAGACTGAAATTTGCTCTTGAATGTTTAGTTGCTATTGCAAATGGAAGAACTGAAGCAAAAGAGTTGAAAATAAGATTTCAAAGGGCAGCTTGAGAAGACAAAGTAAAGTGTCATAATGAAATGTGCATAGATGTGGAGTTAGAAAACCAAAAGAGAGAAACATGTTCAGCATTTCTCAAGCTGAAGGAAATGAAGAAAAATTCAAGCCTCAAGTTGTAATATTGAAGGATTCTCTGGACAATATATTGAATGACACAAGAAGCATCAACAGAAGATGGAAGGTCCTAGCACTGGTATGACAGACACATAGACCAATGGAACAAAGTTGAGAAACAAGAAGTAAATCCATCCACCAATGGACAGCTGATCCTTGACAAAGAGCTGAAATCCATTAAACAGGGAAAAGATAGTCTCTTTAACAAGTGGAGCTGGTAAAACTAGATATCCATTTGCATAAAAATGAAACAGGACCCATATCTCACACCACATACAAAAACTAATGATTGATCAAAAACCTAAATGTAAAACCATAAACTATAAAGATTTTGGAAGAAAAAACAAGGAAAAAATTAGGGACCTTTATTTATGGCATAAGGAACTCTGGTGGTACAGTGGTTAAGGCATTTGGCTGCTAACCAAAAGGTTGGTGGTTCAACACACCAGCCACTCTATGGAAGAAAGATGAGTCAGTCTGCTTCCATAAATATTTACAGCCTTGGAAACCCAATGGTGGTTGCTGTGAGTTAGAATTGACTCAATGACAGTGATTTTGGTTTTGGTTTGGTATTTATGGCATAAATCATCTATAAAGCATAACTAAATAATCACAAACAACAGAAGATAAACTAGATGACTGAGACCACCTAAATGTTAAACATGTATGTACATCAAAAGACTTCTCAATAAAAGGTTAAAAGATTGGGAAAAAATAATTTTTGGCAAAGACATATCTGACAAGGGACATGAACAGACATTTCACCAAAGCAGACATTCAGGCAGCAAACAACTACATGAAGAGATGCTTACAATCATTCATTATTAACCAAACCAAATATACTGCTGCAAGTCAATTCCAACTCATAGCAACACTAAAGGACAGAGTAGAACTGTCCCAAGGCTGTAAATTTTATGGAAGCAGACTGCCTCTAATTTCTCTTGTGGAGTGGCTGTTGGGTTCAAACCACTGACCTTTGGGTTAGCAGCCAAATGCTTTAACCACTGTGCCACCAGAGCTTCTTCTTTAGCCATTAGAGAAATGCAAATCAAAAGTAACTACAATGAGATTATCAACTCACTGAGGCAGTAATAGCAATGGTCAAAAGTGGGAAGAGTGCTGTTACATTGAGGGGATTGAAAATAATATCATGAAATAAAATGTGTATAAATTGTTGAACGGGAAACTAATTTGACCTAATCTTTCACCAAATCTAGAATAATATGTTCAAAAAAAAAAAAGAAAAAGAAAGAAAGAAAGAAAGGAAGAAGATAGGTACCTAGCCATTCATGTTGATGATCCATATTTGTGCCCATTCTAAAGAAAGTTGACCAAACAGAATGTGAAAATTAACAAACAATATCATTGATATCACATGCAAGTAAAATGTTGTCAAATATAATTCATAAAGGGCTGCAATGGTACATCGAAAGTTAACTAACAGAAAGTTAAAGATTGAGAAGATATAGGATGAGATATATCATTGTTGATATAAGATGAATCCTCACTGAAATCAGAGAATACTATAAAGAAGTTTACATGTGTTTTATGGACTATACAAAGGCATTCAACTGTGTGAATCACAACAAATTATGAATAACATTGCGAAGAATGTTCACTTAACAGCATTCCAGAACACTTATCTGTGCTCATGTGGAACATGTACGTAGATCAAGAGGCAAATCTTTGAACAGAACAAGGGAGTACCACATGGTTTAAAAGCAGGAAAGGTGTGCATCAGGGTTGTATACTTTCACTATACTTATTCAGTCTCTATGCTGAGCAAATAGTCTGAGAAGTTGTACTGTATGAAAAAACAACACAGCATCAAGATTGGAAGAACAACCTGTGATAAGCAGATGATACAACCTTGTTTGCTGAAAGTGAAGAAGACTTGAAGCACTTACTGATGAAGAACAAAGACTACAACTTTCCGTACGGATTACATATCAACATAAAACAAAAATCCTCAAAACTGGATCAATAAACAACATCATGATAAATGAAGATAATATTGAATTTGTCAAAAATTTCATTTCACTTGAATCCACAATCAATGCCCATGGAAGCCACAGTCAGGAAATCAAATGATGTATTACATTGAATAATCACTGCAAAAGAGCTCTTTAAAGTTTTAAAAAGCAACGATGTCAACCTCAGGACTAGGGTGTGCCTGACCCAAGCCATGATATTTTCAATCACCTCCTATGCATAAAAAAGCTGTACAGTGAATCACGAAGACTGAAGAAGAATTGATGCCTCTGAATTATGGTGTTGGCAAAGAATATCATATATACCATGAACTGTGAGAAGAATGAAAAGAACTGTCTTGGAAGAAGTATAGTCAGAATGTTCCTTAGAAGCAAGGATGGTGGATATCATCTCACATACTTTGGACAGGTTTTCAGGAGGGACCAGCTCCTGGAGAAGGACATGCTTGGTGAAATAGAGGCTCAGCGAAAAAGAAGACTCTCAATGAGATGGATTGACGCAGTGGCTCCAAGAATGGGTAAAACATAGATACGATTGTGAGGATGTTTTGTTCTGTCATACATCAAATTGCTCTTAGTTTGAATCAATTTGACAGCACCTAACAACAACATTTGGCCATATGTTCTTTCAAAATGTATGACATTCATCCCCAAATAAAGTATTCTTATGACATTTTTTACTATTCAATTTGTATAGTGCCCACTTGAAAATATAGATACCTTCTTAATGTTTTATGATAAAGGAAATATATCCTACAAAGTTAAAATTAATATAAGCAAATGCAGTTTTGGCAGCATGTATTGTAATTAATCATGGAAATTTAACATTTGTTAAGGGCCATTATGCGGCACTGATATTTATCTTGAATGGAAAAAATGTTCCATTAATTTCCAATCATTTAATATGGCCATAGGAGCTCTGGTAGCATAGTGCCTAAGGCACTTGACTGCTAACAAGAAGGCTGGTGGTTCAAATCCACCAGCCACTCCCTGCAAGGAAGGTTGGACAATCTACTTCTGAAGTGATACTGCCTCTGAAACCCAAGGAGGGGTCACTATAAGTTGGATCCAACTCGATGGCACATAACAACAACAACAACAACAATATGGCCATATGAAAGATTGCAATGATAGCATACGACCAAATTGACATCTAAAATTTTAGTGGCGGGGTGTGAAAAATGACTTCCCCACATTTTGTTTGAAAAGCTCTTGTCCTTTATTCAGTGGACTTCAAAAAGGGAGGGACTGCAGAGAAGAGTGAAGTGAGGAGAGGAGAGGAAAGGAGAGAGTAAGAAAAGGAAGGTAAGATTATTTCATTATAAATAAGAGACACATACAGAATTGTGTTCTCTGACATAAATGAGTCAATTTTTAATTCAATAGAAAGATAAGTACAGATTGCTTTTGAAAATTAAGATTTTCCCCATGGTAAGACAGAGTAATCATGACAAAGCTAAGATCTCCGAACAGTTGGTTATGTGTGACTTAAAAAAAAAAAAAAATAGAAAAGAAAAAGAAAACTATTACTATCTCCCATCAAAATTTAAAGAAAATTACTCAGAGAATAGAAAAGTACTTAAGTGTTGATAAAAAAAAGGATGGAGTAGAGAGAAATAATATAGAGCTCTGTCACCCAATATAGCAGGGACTAGGTAAATGTGGCCTCTGAGCACTTGAAATGTGGTTAGTCTGAATTAAAATATTCTGAAAGGGTATAGCACACATCACACATAAAGAATTAGTACAAAAAATAATGTAAAAATATCCTGTGCTTTTTAAAAATGTGATTCTATGTTGAAACAATATTTTGTATACATTTGTTTAAACAAAATAAACTATTAAAATACTTTACCCTGTTTGTCTTTTTTAATGTGGCTTCTAGAACATTTTAAGTTACATATGTAGCTCGCATTGTATTTCTGTTGGACTGTGCTTATATAGATGCCAGAAAAAGCCCCCAAGTAATCCATTTGGGGAGAGTAAATGAGTAGACATTTTAGGCTGTATAATGACAGCATTTAAAAACATCGGAACTTTTGTTGTGAATCTGAAGTTGAGTCCAACTTAAATTTTCAATCATTTATAGGTAGACATTAGTTATAACTTAAAATATGAGTTTTATATACATTTGTCTTTGTGTGTATGTTTGCACATTTGTGTGTGTATGAACTGAACTAATGACATTTTATACCTATTTCATATACTACTTTAGGAAAATGCCAAAATTGAGCCTAATCTTTTTATCTATTTGTCATGGTCAATAGAGTAACAATGAAACAATAAAATCACCAAAAACATTTTCCTGAAACTTCACACCTTATTAAGTGCCATAAACCATGATAAAATGTAACTATTTCTTTCATCTGTGAACTATGGCAAAGGATGTCAAGAACTATTGGGAAGGTATTAAATCTGTGGTTTTTAACTTACTAGTAATGGTCTTTAGGAGAATTAGAGACATGTAAGTTATGAGTACGGAAATCTAAATTTACAACAATGTCAACACGCTAGTCATTTCCTCGTTTTGACAATTAAGTACTTTTTCAATGAATTCTGATTATAGAGGGAGAGAAACAAGTTTATGGAAATCCACTAGAGGGAGCTGATATTATTGTAAAGTTGATTCACCTGATTCTCCATTAGGAAAATAAATCCCTTAGCAAAAATGACTTTGAAGTAAGAAAAAATAATATAAATGTATCGTTTGCTTTATTTAGTTCTTTTCAAGACATCATGAACAAAACTTAGGAAAACGACAATGGTTTGTGTATATCATCAAATTAAGTCTATAAATGTTATCACGTGCTAAATTCTTTAGAAGGTTAAAAAGTAAAACATAGACAAATATCCTTGGCAACTAAAGTTTTCCTAGAAAACAAATGTGTGCTCTTGTGCTTATCATAACAAAGGCGAGATAGGGATTTTTAAGATAGTTTTCTTAAAATCCAGTTATATTCTATAATCCATGTCATGTATGCAGATGTATGCATATGTATAATAGATTGAAAACAACTTTTTTTTATTATTGCTTCAAAGTGTTCATAGACCATTTTCTCAAAGGAACTTGATTACAATTCAAGCGATGAGTAGAGAACTGCTGGACAAGATACTACGTATTAACATTTTATAAGACGAGAAGAACATCTTGAAAACTTTGTTGGTCATATGGTACGCACATGTGTAATTGCTCTACTTTTACCTGATATTTTAGCATTGTAAGGTGAAAAGTGAAAAATTCTAGTTATAAGATTCAGTAGTAAAATGCAGCCTACGGAATCATTTGACCTTTGTTGAGTTTCAGTGGGGACACACATGCCACTGCTAGAATACCCTTCAGCTAAATTGATAGGAGTATTAGAAGATGTGTGGGTGGATATCCTTGTACAGAGAGCAACCTGGGTTTAGCGAAAGCCTATTCACACTTCCTCTACTGCTCTTCATGTTCTCCATTGTTCAAAAGCACTGATCCTGAAATATGCAACCCACCAAGGAAAAGTTATGCTCCTATAAAACAAATATCTTATTTTTTTCTTTAAAGTCATGAAATTATTACAGGTGAAAAAGAAATGTAAACACAACCTATCTGTTTTCAACAGCAGTACAATATAAAGGATGTAGAAACAGTGTAAGGGTAGGTCCATCGAAAGATGTTAGTGTTTCTTGTTACTACTCTTCCCCACACACACACACACACAAATAACCACTTTGCAAAGTGTCAGGTTACCTATATTAAATATTTTTACTTACTTTTCTGTAGCTCTTTCTCCCTGGCCTGCACATCTGCAAACACTTGATTAAAATGATTTCTAAAGGCCACGAAGTCTGCATCCAGGAACATTGGCCCTTCTCCTTTCTCTTTCAAGGCTATACTTTGAATCTTTAATCGCTCAATTTGAGGCTGAAGAGCTGACAGCCGGTTCACTTCATCCTGTACCATAATACAGAATATGAAAGTAAATAACGTTTTTACTTTGCATACATTTCACTTTTGCAAAGGAAGTTATTAAAAGGCAGTGATGTAAGCTTAGCTTAACACTCTATACAAAAATTTGATAAGAAACATCCATGATGGCTTAGGCACGTCTGCATAGGTCATCAACTTAACCCTTTCATAACCTGATTATTTTCTGCTTAGGATTTTTTGTTGATGCCACGTGTTTTCATTAATGGAAGGCATGCAGAATCAAGGTGCGTTTCTGAAATTTTTAATGAGATATGGATTTTGATTCATATTATGTAGGACACATAGATCCTTTGAACTCTGAGGGGCAGGATTACATGGGACACTTAGTTCTCTCTTGGCTCTAGGGTAGGATTATGTGGGATAAACTTGTTACTCTGGAATCAGGATAAAATGATGTGGGACACAAATGGCCTTCCGGACTTAGGGGGTAGAATTAGAGAGTCACATATGTCCTTCTGGACTCTGCATTGTTGTCTAGATCCCTTGACAGGTGTATACAATTCAATCTTCTGCAAATGAAGTATTCTCACGAACATGAAATCATGATGAGAAAAGCTACTTCCAAATCACATACAGTCACTTCTAAGTATACTTGTAAGACTTATCACCCAGCGAGAAAGCCAAAAATATAAAAGATTTGCAAAATCACACAGACAGGATGCATCATCATCTCATACAGTGCACTGTAAAAACAGTAATTTTCAGTATACAACAATTTCTTCCGTATGAAACCGTTTATAAATATCCCCTCCTGAGGCCTGCATGCACTGTCAATGGGAAAGCAGGTGCCCCAAAAAAAACCCAGAGGAGGAAATTATAGGTGGGTGCTATGTGTCCTGTGGGTCATGAAAGAATTAAAATTACTTTGGATCTTCATTCAATATGTCACATCATAGATGACATCCATTAAATTTCAAAATGGCATCATTTAGAGCATTAGGGAATATGAATAAGCGTGGTAGCTAAAATCCTTTCCATACAGCCAATCTGGATGATCCAGTGCAATCCTCTAATCTCAAAACTGTGTGCCTTTGCTTCAAATACCAAGATATTAAATACTAAGGAATCCATTGCTGAGGAGCCGATTCCATCACAGCAACCTCACGTGTTAAAGAGCAGAACTGCTTCACGGGGTTTTCTTGGCTGTATTCTTTATGTGAGCAGATCACCAGGCTTTTCATCCCAGGCACTGCCAATGGATATATTTGAACTGGTAACATTTAAATAAGTGTTCCGTCATAAAATGTGTGAACCACCCTGTGACCATCTGCTTACATAACAACAAGCAAACAAACAAACAAAAAACTCACTGCCCTCGAGTCAGACTTGACTCATAGTGGGTTTGTGAGGTGATATCTCTATGGAAGTAGATTGCCCAGTCTTCCTTCTGAGGAGTGGCTGGTGGGTTCGAACCACTGACCTTCAGGTTAGCAGCCAAGTGCCTTATCC
>NW_006921735.1:2169440-2171552 GCF_000298275.1 Orycteropus afer afer
AATGTCATGAGACAAAGTATATGTGAACTGCTGTATGGAAAGTGAATTTGCTCTGTAAATCTTCATCCAAATCACAATAAAAAAAATTTCATTAATAATGGTTTTCTGTTGATTACACTTTGATATGATAATATTATTTGTTATAGCAGATTAAATAAAATGTATTTTAAAGATTCATTTACGTTTTCACATTTCCTTTGAAAAATGTAGTTTCCACAATGTTTAAAATTATGTGTATGGCTCTTAAGGAGCTCTGATGTTGTAGTGATTAAAGCATTTGGCTGCTAACTAAAAGCTTCACAGTTTGAACCCACCAGTTGCTCCACAGAAGAAAGATGGCGCAGTCTGCTTCTGTAAACTTTACAGCCTTGGAAACCCAGTGAGGGTCTCTATGAGTCGGAATCGACTCCATTGCAGTGCTTTTTTATAAAAAAAAAAATATGGCTCTCATTGTGACTTACATTATATTTCTTTGGACAATGCTATTCTCTATGTAATTGCACTCAAACTCTTTTATTCCAGTGAATTTTCAATTAGTATATATGTGATCCATGTTAATTGGAACTTAATTTTGAAATGCTCTTTTTTAAGGTATTATTATCATGGTTGCTTATTTATTATTTATATCTATGCTACCTTTAGGAAAAATATATTTGAAGATTGTTTTGATTTAAATGTTTTAAAAAAAGATAAAGTTTTAAAAGGGGGATCAAAAGGCAATTAGAAGGCGGGAGAAATTAAAAGAATTATAGCAATTACGTACTAAATTTAAACCTGCACATCCTGGAAATCAAAGTGAACATGAAAAAGAAGTTATTTTGGATGCATGAATGCTCTTTTGGAGAGATTAACTTTTGTCTTTCAGATTTACAGAGAGAAGTTTATCACATAAATCCTTTCATGGTGACAAGACTAGCTAATGGACAATGCCACCTCTTCTTTGTTGTAGAAGATTTAAAGATAACGTCCAGAGAAATGGCTATTACAATATGAGTAGACTCAGGTAGGTTAATTTCTGATCATCAAATTTTTTTGGAAGATGAAGAGCAAAGAAATTTAGCAAAATGTGAAGATGATTCATCTCCCTCATTCAAGTGTCAGCTGTCTTAATCAAGTGCTAGAAGGTTGGTGCATATCCATGGCTGAAGGCTAAGACAAAAGTTAAAGGGATATATATATATAATTATATTGTGATTTACATAAAAGTTTACATAGTATATTGGTTTTCCATTCAATAGTTTATACACATTTTGCTTTGTGACATTGATACGATCCCTACTATGTAACACCTCTCTTCCTACTTCCCCCCTGAGGTTACTTTTTCCCTTTTTCATTCTTTCCTATCCATTCCTGCCTTCTGAGCTTTGGTTACTTTTTCTCTTTTTCATTCTTTCCTATCCATTCCTGCCTTCTGAGCTTTATCCCTGGGCAAATGTTGTCCTTTTACTTTCTTATGTTGCTTGTTCTAAGGAATACATACCTCCCAGGTATATTGTTCACCTCATAGACCTATATATTGCGATTTTGGTTATAGAAATACATGCTAGACTTGTTAATGGGAGCAATGACATCTGCTGTGAGAATTTGAAAACTGGATTCACTTTGGGCTACATGGAGAGCAGTCATTGTTCCTGTTCAGAGGGCTGTAGATAGAGCCTACATTATAGGCAAGTATGTTCCACGAAATAAAAGGGAATTCAAAGGTGATAACCATTTGGATAATGTTCAGTTAAGACATTAAAGTTCTGAGAATAATTCGTAGGAGAGATCATTTTGACTTGAAATATTTGACATTTAAAAGATTTTAGCAATTAGCTATTATGTCCATAAAAGGCCCTGAGTGTGATCCTCCAGAATAAAGCTTCCATCTCACTTGGGTCTGTTTATCCTTTGAAATTATATGCTTATGTGATAAAGGCTTTTGTCTTTGTTCTCAGGAAAAGTTGCATGGCTTTCCTTCAATTTCCAAATGGCTCTCTAACTCCCAATATATTAAGAACCAGTTCTGACTAACATTAGACCTTGAGCTAAGAATGCAAGTGCAAGTTATAAAACATCTCCAAATGACAGAATACATCAAAAACAAAATGAAATTATCTACAGTGTATTTAC
>NW_006921735.1:2171992-2173861 GCF_000298275.1 Orycteropus afer afer
CCCTAACTTTGGGTATTATTATGACTTGGGCCTAACATATATACAACCTCCCATGATCTCCGTTTGCTCCTCAGATGAAGACCAAGCTGCTTAGCATGCCTCAAGAGACCTTCTTTTGGCTCCTATATCTCTCTCTCTTCGTTTTCATCTCTCATGACACAACCTTGTTCCTCTGTGCCCAGCTTTCTTTCAGTTCCTTTGTTGCCTTTTCACCCTCCCACATTTCCTATGCCTGGAAAGTCTTGCCATACACTACTTTTACTTAAGTATAAATGACTCTAAAAGCTGAAACTCAAATGTGCCTTCCTCAAGGAAGCAACCTTTGGTGGTTCTGTCTAGGTAGGTGGTATTTGACATGTATTTATGTAATCATTTTACTTATTTTCTTTCTCCCCTATTCTATATAAAGTCTATCAGGAGAGGGTCAATGAATGCTCAGTCTAATATTTCCCAAACTTCGTGTCATTATTGGCCATAGCTAACCTATCTGACAGAGTAGGACTGCCCAACAGGGTTACTTAGGCTGCAATTTTTATGGCAGCAGATTGCCAGGTCTTTTTCCTTGCAGAGTAGGAGCATTTAATCATTGCACCACCAGGGCTCCTTTTGGCCACATTACAGACATTTGATATGTGTTTCATGGATGAATAAAGTGTTGTTGACTTTATTAGTGACTTTATTGTTGAATGTCAAGTGACAGGTTAAGGTAATATGACATTTTAATTCCAAGAAATAATAGAGGTAGAATGTTCTACTGATTCATAAGGGAAAAAAAAAGTCTGTCTTATATTGCCTAACAGAAAATGCATTTAAATATAAAAATTCCTTAGATTTGTGTAATATATTTCAAAAAACAAAAACAAAAGCAAAGCAAAACAAAACAAAACAAAAACCACTTCTCTGTGCTATATTCTTTGTCTAAAAATATACTTCCTGAGTTCATTTACTTTCTAGTAAGTTTGAATATTCAATATTTGGAGATGAGACATTAATTTCTTCATTTGCTTTTCTCTCTGAAATACCTTTGAATTTCCCATCCCTTTCTGCATTCAATACCACCTCCAACCAAATTCTGTCATCTCCTCTGTGGATTACTTAGCCAAGTTAACTCTTCCCCTTAATCTTCTTTTACTCAGATAATTCTTATCAAAGTATGCAGCTTAACCCCCAGTCATTGCTTTTTTTGTTTAATATTAATACTGATGTTCTCAGTCAATAATTAAAGGTTCACCTTGAAAAGCATTTAATGTATCCTCTAATCAGTTTCCCATTTCCAGTGAAAAGCATAGCTTATTTTTATGATACAAACAGTTCAAGCCATTTTTATTATCATATAATTCTTCCTTTCTTATACATGTAGGCATAGTCATTTAATCTCTTTCTTGGGCACTTTGTGCCTGTTTTCTCTCATTTGCCTCTCTAGATCCCCTCACCACCCTTCTATGACCCAGTAAATTTAAAGGTCCTTGGCAAGTAAAGGTTTACTCAGGGAAGGAATTTCCCTTTGTTGGTTACTGGGGATGGCAGGGAAAGGGAGGGAAATTTTCAGACTAGTTATGGGTCACATGTTGATTCAGGCAAGGAGAGAGGCGATATGGTAAGAGTTTGTGACCAGCATGGTGATAATGGGGAAAGGGAGAATACATAAATGTGCACAGAAGATGTAGAAAACAAAGGCAAATACTATTACAAGCACAGTACTGCATTACTGGTGGCACCAAACACTAGGATATGGGTAAATGCATACACAGGTGAGAAGATCAGGTGGGGGTAGGTGAACAGGAATATACCCAAGACCAAGGTTAGCTGAAGATAATCTTACATGTGCATTTGTGCTACAAAATTAGTCACATACATCACAGAAGTAAC
>NW_006921735.1:2174593-2186631 GCF_000298275.1 Orycteropus afer afer
AAACAAATCTGCTTTGTAAATTTGCACCAAAAGCACAATTAAAAGAAAAGAAAAAGAAAGTCCTTGGCAGAAGATGAGCGCTTGTCCTCATCCCTCTTTATTATTTGGTTTAGTTAGTGCGTAGCCATGTCCAGATCCTGGAACAGGGTAGAGATTGAATTAAGACTTTATTTTCCTGGATCTTTTCTTGTAAGGTTGCCCCAGTCTGGCTCTTGAGTCTACCATGGGAAATTTCATTCTCTCCTGGAGTACTATAACTTCTCTCTTCATTCATTCTTTCTAGCCTAAGTGTTTTAACAGCACTGCTGCTTCTAAGCCTGAGTTACTACATTGGGCTTTGTGGTTCCTCTGTATCTCAACCATGACTTTGAAAAATATCTCTTTATAAAGAAACTTTTTTCAGATTATCCTACTTAGATGTGCCATTTTTTTAAAAAGACATTCCATATGTATCTGATTATTTAGTATATCTGCTTGTTGCAGATATTTCTCTCTGGTTACTCTTGTGGACTCCACTTTTTCAAAATATGTTTGGAGTTTTTCTCTTAGCACAAGAGGCCATAAGAAAGAGCTGCAGATTGTAGACCATTTTCATAGGATATATTCAGTTTCCACCCTCTCAACACCTCCTTTTTTGAGAATTGAATAAATCAATCAGTCATGTGCAACTATTCTAAATACATTTTTGGAAGGGGAGGCTTGGGCATTTCTATATAAGAACAGATATTTACTTATATTTGGATCCTTTCTGTGTTCCTCAGAAGGTGAAACTTTCAAACTACACATTTTTTTATTTTCCTCTTAGAAATTACCAATAAATTCATATTGTTCATGCTCCAAAGAGAAGGAGGAAATATTCTTACCTTACAGATTTTTAACTGACTTTTAATCGCTGTTGGATCTGATGTGGTGGTGGGTTGGGATTTCAACCAATTTTCAGCTGTAGTTGTCATCTGTTCCAATTGTTGTAGCTGATTGTAGAAAGTGATGATGTTGTTCTGATACTCCAGCCAGTTAAGTCTTTCACTCAGTAACTGGCAGAACTCATCCCACCGGTTGTTCAGTTGTTCTGAAGCTTGCTTGATACTATCAGCATTAACACCCTCTAGAAAGAAAGATGTTTAAAATACACCCACTGAAGACAAAAACTGCAAAGCAAATGATCAGAAAACAAACAGATCTCAAGTCTAAAAGCATTCATTACAAGAATGATTTCAAACAAATGTTATTTTCTGATAAAAAAAGTAAAAGTAATAAAATGATTTATAATTTGTGACTGCAAATTATTAGAGTTGCATCTTATGAAAGAGCATGAGTGATATAAAAATATAAATGAGGATACATAGTTATAGAAGAGTTGAATATATTTAATTAAAACAATTAACATTGATATTATTAATATGTACCTATGAAAACTAATTTCCATTTTTATTCTTGAAAAATGGTTTGGGGAGTTAAGTTAAATATTAGTATTTGCATGTATTTTCAAAGAGGAAAAAAGTGAGAATTTATCAAAGATTAATAATTCTGTTTCCACTCTAGAAGGCCAGAAATGAACAGATTGTCCATGGGGCCCAAGGAAGTGAAACAAGCAATATTGATTTTTTTCATTTACAAATGTGGAAGTACATCTAAAAATGTAAATATACACACACACACACACACACATACATAAAATAAACCCTAAAGATGCTCTGGTAGCATAGTGGCTAAGGCACTTGACTGCTCACCAGATGGCTGGCGGTTCAAACCCACCAGCCACTCCCCGGAAGGAAGGTTGGGCAATCCTACTTCCGTAGTGATACTGCCTCGGAAACCCAAGGAGGGGTCGCTATGAGTCAGGGCCGACTCGACGGCACATAACAACAACAACAACAAAGATGCTCTGGTGGTGTAGTATTTAAGGCATTTGGCTGCTACCCAAAAGGTAGATGGCTCAAACCCACAAGCTGCTCTGCAGGAGAAAGATGTGTTAGTCTGTTTCCATAAAGATTTACAGACTTGGAAACCCTATGGGGGTCGCTATGAGTTGGAATTGACTCTATGGCAGTGAATTTGGTTTTGATATAAAGCCTAACATAAGGAAAAAAAAAATCTATCAAAGACAAAATGTAAACACAAGCTCCTCAGTATCATCCTTACCCTTCTGGAGCACCTACTACATACCAGGAAATCAATCAGATTTATTCATGTATAGTATCTCATTAAAAATTTGTGATATTGTATTATATGATTAATGTCAATCACAGTACATATTATCCTATAAATAGTATGAGAAAGTATAGCAACACCATCTAATGTGATGGCTTAAAATATTCAAATGCTTTAAACTTAGTTAAAAAATTTTAGACTTTCTTAGATATATTAATATATATGCAGTGACTTCCAAAATTAATGATGTTACATAAAGAGGAAAAGAGAGGTTAAAGATGTTATTATGAGTGCTAAAACATACCTGTGTTAGCACTGATAGTTTTTTTGTATTTTTATATTATTGAATATTTTAATGTATCCTATTCTGGCATCTATCCACAGAGATTTTACAAGAGAGTATAAGTTTACTATGAGATGCTTTTTCTAAATTAAAATATCTAAGGAGTAAGGTGATTTAGTAAGCTGTCTAACAGAACAAGTAAATTATTCAAAATTCTGAAGAATAGCTAACATAAAACCTGTGGGTTTCCTAAGTTATGCATGCCTCCCACTTTATCCTTTGTAAAGATCAAAATAAATGTGGATTACAATTCAATAACTATATATTTATCATCTTTCATATTCACCTGCTCAGATTTTTAAATTTTCATGTTGTTGTGATCATCTTATACTGCCACACTGTATCTATCATTTCATTTGAAATATGACTCTAACTCTATTAATGTCAGAGTATGACACTACACAGGATGATACTATTATGTTAGGTGCCATTGAGTCAGCTCCGACTCATTGCAACCCTATGTATAATACAATGAAACACTGCCCAGTTGTGCAACATCCTCATAATCCTTGCTATACCTGAGCCCATCATTGTCATCACTGTGTCAATCTATCTCGTTGAGGGTCTTCTCCTTTTTTGCTGACCCTCCACTTGGAAGGTGGAGAAAAGAGGATGACAATGGGGGAAAAAATTGCAAATATTGCCGACAACTATTTTTTTCTTCTTTCTGTAGTTGATAAACTTTTAAAGAAAAAGTTGAAAAAAAAAGTGTTTTGGTTCTCTTGTGCTCCTCCAACAGAAAATACCACAAGTGGATGGCTTTAACAAACACGGATTTATTCTCTGAAAGCTTAGTAGGCTAGAAATCTGAGTGCAAAGTACCAGCTCCAGAGGCCTGGTGAAGGCCCCTCGACCTTGGGCTTTAGCTCTGCCACTTTCTCCCAGCCCAGTGGAGCTGGAGGCATCTCTTAACTCAGGCAGCTTTGGGCTGCTGAGGCTGACAAACCCAACATTGAAAAGTAAAATGGCACAGTTCCAATATTATCAAGCAACATGGAAGGCCACTAGTTCAAGTTCAGAAATAGTCCCAAGATTGGCATGCAACATGTCAGACTACTGAATGAAAACTTGGCTATATGCAGGGTCCAAGCCTGCCAAAAAGCTCAAGATCTTTCTCAAACTGTCTTCATATATACTGGAACCAGAAACATCCCTAAAACAGCTACTCAGCTTCTCACAGTAGATGCCACCACGGAGTTGATGACCAGTCTCATCATGGGGAATGACTACATCTAGCTGCCAAGCCACTCAAAACCAGGCCCAGCCAAGTTGACACATAGCCATAACTACAACAAAAAGTGTAAGAAAGATAACATATTCATGTCCCTGTATATCAAGCTACAAAAAGAAGTCCATGGTTTCCCAGAGCTAAATATTCTTCTAATACTCTCCTAATACTTAAAGAAGCAATTGTCCTTATTGAAACATCTGAATGTGTGGCGAGTATGCTGTTTGTCATAAGTTAGTTTTGAGAAATGATCAATAATTATGCCAAAATATATTTTTGGAGATGCCATTAGTAAGTACACTTGTAAAATGATTAAGTTTGCTACAAAATAGAAGAATCCACAACTTCAGTCATATAAAAAAACTAACAAACATAGGTATTCAATTTGAGAAAAATAATATGGTGGTCAAATGTTAACATTATTGATGAAAAATAGATAAGCATAATTTCAAAAATCACAGAGAGAAATATTAGCATTACGTTTGGTCATGTTTAGCAACATGTCATGGGTCTAAATGAGCAAATGTTTAGGAGAAAATTATTTTAGCCTATGTTGAACTTGAACAAAACTTAGAAGAAAGAAGTCCATGATGAGTGACAAGTCAATATAAACCAGGCATGAGGTAGGCAAGTGTATGATGAGTCTTATTTAGCATTTGCCAGAATGATAAGAGAGCACAGATAGCAATCTCTCTCTGCCCCTGAAAAATATCAACTATAGGAAGAGTTTAGTATTTGAAAAAATGAAGCCATAAGATAATTCTCAATATTATTAATCTATAATTCAGTTTTTGAAGAAAAATATTTAATGAAACATTTATTGAACATGTAAATGAAACTATTAATCTATAATAATTTAATTAGTCAAAAGATAAACTGTAATAAAGTACACATAAGAGTTATTTAGCATTGTTTATACAGAGTTTATACAGTTATTTATTAGGATCTAGGGATAAGTTTTAATGAGTCATTGTTGATCATTAGCAAAAGTTATAAGCTCAATATGTTGTGCCAAAAAATGTTGAGATGCTAAACACCACCATAAAGGGAATTAAATAAGAAAAGTCAACTTTGTGCAAACCAAAACACTATGAAATTTTTAGTAATCTCTATTTATTATTCTATTGATTTGTATAACTTAATAAAGGCAAATATATTGCAATGATGAGAAACAGAGGACTTCTATATTAGGATAACAAACCCACCAGCCACTTCCCAGAAGGAAGGTTGGGCAATCCTACTTCCATAGTGATACTGCCTTGGAAACCCAAGGAGGGGTCGCTATGAGTCGGATTTGACTCGATGGCACATAACAACAACAACAACAACAGGGGAGAAGGGAAGACAAATACAAAAGTCATCAGAGATCATTCTGATATTCAATGCATCTGAGTTCAAACTTGACTCCTCCCCATTGTATGTGGGTGAGCTGGGGTCATTTATTTAATCCTATTAGGTCTCATTTTTCTCATTCAGGAAATGAGAGGGAAAATTGAATAAACATCATGGCTTTACGATCAGGGCTCTAAGAATTAATGTAAATGAAGTATATGAATTACTTGCACATAGTCTGAAACATACCAGACAACCAATAAATATTACCAGTTACCAGTTGCCATGAAGTTAATTCCAACTTCTGGTGACCCTGTGTGTGTCAGAGTTGAACTGTGTGCCATAGGGTTGTCCATGGCTGATTTTTTAGAAGTAGATCAACACGCCTTTCTTCCAAGGAACTTTTTGGTGGATATGAACCGTCAACCTTTCAGTTAGCAGCTGAGTGCCTTAACTGATTGTACCACCCAAGTACTATGTTAACATAAAGGAAATAAAAAAAATAATATGTAATAAAAAATAAAAGAGGGCTGATGCCTCAAATGTTGAAATTTGAAATGAGAGGAGACCTTTTAATGACTGAAGGAAGTCATTTAGGAAAAAACCAAGCTCCAATATCTTTATAATTATTGCTAACTTAATAGAGATATGAAATTAATGTTGAGTATAGAAAGTATAGGTATAAAATTTGAAAAGAGGTTATATCAATAACCAGTGATGCTTTCATAAGAGCTTATTAGGGAAATGTGGAATATTTGCTAATTCATTTGTAATCACTTTATGTTGAAATTAAATATGACAACCATGCCAAAAATTAAAAACAAGAGTTTCTGGATTTCATTGACAAAGATAGAATATTGACCTCTGATAATCAGGAGTGTTATTATGAAAGATTTCTATGTAAATATTGTATTAATTCATGAATGAATATACCAAAACAAAAACCAAACTTACTGCTATCGAGTCAATTTTGACCCCTAGGGACCTCCCATTGGGTTTCCGAGGCAACCCATCTGCCTTCCTTGGAGCAACTGGTGGATTCGAACCGCCAACTTTCTGATTAGCAGTCAAATGACTTAGGCACTACACACCAGAGTTCCTTAGGAATGAATGTTCCTCCTGTTTAACTACAGTGTAACCTGCCCTTCTGAAATAAAAACTCCTCCAAGATAAATGTCTCCATTGGTAGAGTTCTCAGATTAGAATAGGAACTGAATGAAAACTTGTTACCCACCCAACACCAATTCGATAGCTTATTTCACACAAATGAAAACAATAAGGGGGGTATATACACAGTAACAAAACAAATAAACACAAGCTCACAGTCTCACATGCTTCCTGATTTAAAACAGTTGAGAGAGATCACCTTACTTAATGTATCTTTCTTATATAAATTTAGTGATACCATTATTTTTCCTTCATTAATTAATTGTTCATCTATTTATCAGAGATATTATAAGAAGGTCCGACAAAAAGTCTACAGAATAAATAAGAGTCCAAATACTCTCCATGTGGATATTAACATATGAATAATTTTACTATTATATATAACTGTTTTATTTTTAAGTATTTCATAAACCTCCCCTGCACAACTGAGTATTTTAAATTTTATGACAGTTTCTAAGTGTAACAGTCTGCAAAGTTTTAAAGTAATCCATCATGTGAGCATTTGTTTTTCTTTTTTTTTTTTTTTTTTTGTTACTTATTTAAGAGGGCAAACACTAACTCGCCAGACGTTATGAACAATACTTATGGAAACCATTTTAGAGTAGCAAATTAGAATCTCAGCGATAATGGATCATAATCCATTCACATCTCATATTCTAAACAACCCCTGAAATAGGCTATGAATAAATATATTGCACCCAGAGGAAATGGATCATTACTTGAAGTGCATCCATTAATTTTATTACTTGTGTACAGTGCATAATAGACTATTAAAATAATTTCAATTGTGCACCACCTTCCATGAAAGTACTTCAGAACTGCCACTTAAAGTGAAATATTCATCATCAAGAATATTCATCATTAACCACGAAGCCAGGGTAGAATAATGCAAAACCTGTGTTTGCAGTGCTCTTAAATTAGAAGAAGATTTGGAATGAAAACTTAAAATAAAGTTCTTAATAAAGAGTCTCCTTATTTTTGTTTCACTTCAAGTGAAGGTCATTACAAATCCATTTGGCATCCCATACAACAGCCCAAAATGTAATGGAATTTTATTCAGAATTCATAAAGATAGGGCCAAGTATCGTAGACTAAATTGCTAGATGCTTCTTTGAGCACACTAACTTTTATACCACTAGTACTTCATGCTTAAAAAAACATTAAAGGCAGATTTTAAAAATTAATAGTTTACATAAAATTCATACTCCTAGTATGTACATAACATAAATTTCCTAATATATCCATTTTTATTTTTCCTATTTCAAAACATCATAGAATTATAAGGTTAAAAAATCAGATTCTTACATAATATTCTGGTTTTTTTTTTGTACTCATTTCACACAATGGCAGGGACAACTATGATCTCCTCCCTTAATACACACACACACACACACACACTTAACTATAAACATAAGCACTCACACAGGGACAGAAACTCTTCTTTTTGGAGATTAGAGTTTAACCAAGAAAAACGTGTCTGCCAATTAACAACATTTATTGAGTGTGAACTTTGCATAGAGCATTATTCCAAGTGCCATGGGGAGAAACAGGAAACATAAATCAAACTGATGGGAACTGAGGAAGGAATAAGGTAAGAGGATGTGAGTGCAACTGGGTAAGCTTACTCATTCACTAAGGAGGGCCTGGACTACTGCAAAAGGGACTATTTCCATGTCCCACTATTATGTAGGTGCTCTGGTAGCATAGTGCCTAAGGCATTTGCCTGCTATACAGAAGGCTAGTGGTTCAAACCCACCAGCCACTCCTTGAAAGGAAGGTCGGGCAATCTACGTTTGTAGTGATACCACCTTGGAAACCCAAGGAAGGAGTTGAATCAACTCTACAGCAGTGAGGTGTTTTTGTTTTTGTTTTTCACTGCTATTTAGACCAGTTGCACAATCTCTTCTCATTATGTGATTAAAGCAGTTATTGCCACTGAAAATCCTTCACAGTTGTGTCAGGATCATGAGACATTTGTTTATGAGGTGAGCCAAACTGACTATAATGCCTGCCCTCGTCCATCTGAACAAAATTGTTGCCAGAACTCAAATGGCATCTTTCATACGAAAATACTTAATGAGCTATAAACCAATACATTAAACATGCATTTACTAAGTTAATAGTATAAAGAAGAGGATCCCTTTTCTGTATTATCAACCTGTGATATTTAATTACAATTCTCAGCAGACTTACTATTAGGTAGCACCTTAAACACTATAGTCTAGAATTCAGGGAATGATGGTGTAGAGATATTCTTTGAGTCTAATATAGTGATAATTATTACTTTTACTTAAACATTTCCTTAATGTGATTGTCCTCAGGCTCTTAATTAACACACAGAAAACCACAATTGAAAATTAAAAATGAAGGCTGACTTAATATAGAAGATATCACCAACCTTACAAGGTAATTATGTACTAGCATCTCTAAAAATTGAGGTGAAAACATTATATAGCTTAAAGAAGGAGAAATTGAACTATGTGCATATGTGTTTTTAACTGAATGTTTTGATGCAACTTGTTTTTGTAATTTTAATGTTAATAAGGGAAAACAATATATCAGAAACAGGCTTTTTTTATTATTTTTAGAAGTGGTTGATAAGGAGCTCCAGTGACATAGTGTCTAAGGGATTTGACTGCTAACCAGAAGGTTGGCAATTCCAACCCACCAGCCAGGGAAGAAGACTTGGCAATCTACTTTTGTAAAGATTTACCACCATGGAAACCCCAGGGGGATCGCTATGAGTTGGAATCGACTCTATGGAAGTGAGTTTGGTTTGTTTCTTTGGTATGTATTGATAAAAAAGACTCACTACCATTGACTCAGATCTGACTCATAGCGACCCCTCCTTGGGTTTCTGAGGCAGTATCACTACGGAAATAGATTGCTCAATCTTCCTTCTGAGTAGTGGCTGGTGGATTTGAACTGTCAGCCTTCTGGTTAGCAGTCAAATGCCTTAGGCACTATGCTACATTGAGAATGAAATCTAATCATAAAGAAATAAAGGCAAAAGGAGAGAAATCTGTTTAGATATCATCCTGAAATTTCATAAATCTCACTCACACACTGGAAGGTTTTTGCCTAGAAGTATGCAAGATCAGTTTTTTTTTTTTAAGTGTCAAAATAAAATCTTAGGGAAGCAGAATTCAGAAATTAGTAAGATTGTTTATTAAGCTGTTATCTTTTTCTAAATTTTATATTATGTTATATAAGTTTTGTATTTCAAAATGTTAATAAATCTTAAAGAAGGTCACAGCCTTCTTTTTTGCAAAGGGAAATTTATAAAAATTCTTTTTAACAAACTCCTCTCTCAGAAAACTGCAACAGCAAAAGACATAGATCATTAGGTACCTTTGTTATTCTTGATCTTAACCTCATGAAAGTTCTAGGAGGTTAACAATTTCTTGAGACTAAGGTTATGATCTTGATCTTACATTTTGACAGTAAACTTCACAAAGATTATATTTCTGGAAAAAAGTATCTAGTGTGAAGAGTTTCTCTTTATCATCCTACATGGTCATGCTACTCCACATCCTTATCCATTCCAGTGATGTGGATACTGTTGTTGTTGTGTGCCGTCGAGTCGGACCCGACTCATAGCGACCCCTCCTTGGGTTTCCAAGGCAGTATCACTATGGAAGTAGATTGCCCGACCTTCCTTTTGAGGAGTGCTGGTGGGTTTGAACCGCCAGCCTTCTGATTAGCAGTCAAGTGCCTTAGGTACTATGCCACCAGAGCTCCTGATGTGGACACTATTGTTGTCATTATTAGGCCCTGTTGAGTTAGTTCCCACTCACAGTGAGCCTATGTACAACAGAATGAAACACTGTTTGATCCTGCAACATCCCCACAATCAATGCTACCAATGGGTAATCCATCTCATTGAGGGTCTTTCTCTTTTTAGCTGACTCTCTTACCAAGAGTGATGTCCTTCTCCAGGGACTGGTCCCTTCTGATAACATGCCAAAAATACATGAGGTAAAATCTCACCATCCTCACTTCAAAGGAGCATTCTGGCTGTATTCTTCCAAGACAGATTTGTTTGTTATTCTGCAAGTCCATGGTATATTAAATATTTTTACCAATATAATATTTCAAAGGCTTCAATTCTTCTTCAGTCTGCCTTATTCATTGTCCAGCTTTCACATGCATATGAGGTAACTGAAAATAACATGGCTTGGGGCAGGTGCACTTTAGCCCTTAAGGTGGCATCTTTGCTTTCAAACACTTTATAGAGGTCTTTTGTAGCAGATTTTCCTAATGCAATACTGTCGTTTGATTTCTTGACTGCTGTGTCTATGGGCATTGACTGTGGATCTAAGTAAAGGGAAATACTTGGAAATGTCAATCATTTCTGTTTATCATGATGCTGCTTCCTGGTCCAGGCTGTAGTAGTCTTTGATCTCTGTCAGGAGCTGCTTCAAGTCTTCTTCACTTGTAGCAAGCAATGCTGTGACTTCTGCATATTCCAAAGTGTTAATGAGTACTCCTCCAATCTTGATGCCACATTCTTCATAGAGTCTAGCTTCTCAGATTATTTGCTCAGCATACATATTGAATAAATATGATGAAATTATACAAGCTTGATGGACACCTTTTACAATTTTAAACCACACAGTATCTCCTTGTTCTGTTATGACTGCTTCCTTGTCTATGTACAAGACTGGCATGATCACAATTAAGTGTTCTGAGTTTCCACTCCTCACAATGCTATCCATAATTTGTTATAATCCATACAGTCAAATGTCTTTGCATACTCAATAAAACACAGGTAAACATCTTTCCAATATTCTCTCCTTTCAGTCAAGATCTATCTAATATCAGCAATAATTTCCCTTTTTCTACATCTAAATGCAACTTGAATTTCTGGCAGTTTCTTGTCAATGTGCTTCTGCAATCTTTTTGAATTATCTTCTTCAAAATTTTACTTGTTTGTGATATTAATGATACTGCTCAGTAATTTCCACATTTCATTGGATAATCTTTCTTTGGAATGGACATGAATATGGATAACTTGCAATTGATTGACCCTGTAGCTGTCTTCCAAATATCTTGGCATAGACGAGGAAGTGCTTCCAGTATTGCATTTGTTTGCTGAAACATCTCAGTGGGTATGCTGTCAATTCCTGGAGTCTTGGTTTTCACCAATGCCTTCAGTGCAGCTTGGACTTCTTCTGACAGTACCATAGATAGGATTATTTTTTTTTATTTTCAAACTATGTATTTATTTTTATTTTAAGAGCTTGTTTAACATTCAATGCTACGTGAACATTCAGTTTCACTCGACATTTACCATGTCCAGCCCCAACCCAGTCACCTTTACTCCCTGCCCTGATCCTTCCCCCTATGCCTCTCATAATCATGCACTACTGTTTGTCCTGCATTTCCTCAATTTGAATGCTGGTCCTCTGGTGTCCCATGGTCCATTGCTCCAATAAATGCATTACCATAGAGTATGAGGATGCGTCATCCTGGGTTCAGTGGTCTGCATGTACATCTTGTTAACTATTGGGCTGAGAGCTAGCCCCTGGGGGTGTGCTTCATTCCAGGTGAAGAATATATTCCAAGGCCATAGTTTCAGGGATCTCTTGATAAAACATTAGCTCCTGAAATGTTTGAGCATTGACTAATTCTTTTTAGTAGAATGATTCTGTTTATTCCTTCTATATTCTTTTTTTAAAAAAATTTTATTGTGATTTGGGTGAAAGTTTACAGAGCTAATTCACTTTCCATACAGCAGCTCACATACACTTTGTCTCATGACATTGACTACAATTTACCACAATGCAACAGCTCCCCTCCCACTTCCTTCCCATA
>NW_006921735.1:2186731-2187543 GCF_000298275.1 Orycteropus afer afer
GTGCATACACAGCCCTTCTATTCTCTCATGATTGATCTCTCCAAGAAGTGTATCTACTTAATGTAAATGTTCAGCTCATATGTCTGTCTTTTGTTTGGCTGCTTCCATATTTGCTTTGATGCATCCTGCATCATTCAATTTTCTGCCCAAGAATCCTTCAATATTGCAAGTGGAGGTTTAATTTTTTCTTCAGTTCTTTTAGCTTGAAAAATGCCAAGCATGTTCTTCTTCATTTTTGATTTTCAAACTATAGGTCTTGACACATTTCATTATAATACTTTATGCTGTGTGCTCAACCTGCCCTTTGAAATGTGTTCAGCCCATTTACTTTATCATTTCACTGTCAGCCTTCTGGTTAGCAGTCAAATGTCTTTGGCACTACATTACCATTATACATGTTCCTCTTTCCATCTGATACAGTGCAGTTTCCAAACTAAAACTTACCTTCAAATTGATCATAACTTGTATGTGATCCGGTACCACCTAAATAGGTATTTCTAGAAAGAGTGTTTTGGGTACTTGCAACTGATTATCAACAAAACTTTGTAACATCAAATGAATGTTACATTGACAAAATAGTAATCTCTGCATTTTTGACAGTTTTAACCTACCCTCCACCCACCTATTTTCTAGGATCTTTCTTAAATTCCTACAAGAAATTTCCTTCTGCATTAATAGATTTGGTTATTTGCATTTAAGTATTGCTAAACGTCATTTTCAAGTAGATATTTAGAAATGTCTAGATGTGATATGGAACTATTTCTGATGAGTTACATAGTAATAATTTTGAGGGATACCATTTGGAGTCAAAA
>NW_006921735.1:2187932-2191436 GCF_000298275.1 Orycteropus afer afer
TGCCTTTCCCATCCATGCATTGCTGTCTGTCCAGCTTTCCCTCTGTGTGAATGCTACCCCACTTGTGTCTCATGGCTGACTGATCCAAAGGGTGCATCTTCCTAGAGTAGGTGGGTGCATCAACCTGGGATAGGTGTTCTGTGTGTAGGTCTTTCCACTGTTGGGCTGAGAGTCAATCCATGTAAGAGAGTTCATTTCTAGGCCCAAAGGATAACCCAGGGTCATAGTCTTGGGGGTTCCACCAATCTCTCTCCGACCAGCAATTCTGGGCATTTTTTGTGTTTTTGAATTTTGTTCCACATTTTTCCTCCCACTCTATCCACAATCTCCAGATTTGATCCCCTTCTGAGCAGTTGACATTGGTAACTGGGCACCATCTAGTTCTTCTGGTCTTGGTTCATAGAGGCTGAGGTCCTCGTGGGCCTTCTCTTTTAACTAATTGTTTCCAGATGACTTTGATTTTCTTCACTCTTCTTTGCTCCAGATGAGAGGAGACCAATAGTTACATCTTAGATCGCCTCTCCAAAGCTTTTAAGACCCCAGTTGCTACTCACCAAAGTAGGATATAGAACACAATTTTTATGTACTATGTTGTGCCAATTGAGTGAGATGTACCCTAAGACTATGATCCTGAGCCCACGGGCTGAGTGATTCTTCCCCTCAAGGTATTTGGTTATCTCTGAGAAGCTACTCCAGCCTTGTCTTCTGTTGCTTCTGTAATGGATGTGGCTAATTTTGTAGCACAAGCACATATATAAGATTATCTTCAGCCTACTCTATCCTTGGTCTAGAGTGTATTCCTGTTTTCCCACCCCCACCTGCTCTTCTCACCTGTTTATGCCTTAATCCATAGCCTGTTATTTGGTGCTAGTGATAATGCAATGTTGTATATGTAATAGTATTTGCCTCTGTTGTCTGTATCTTTTGTGCAAATTTCAGGGTCTTTCCTTTCCCCAATATCACCATGCTGGTCACTGACTCTTTCCATACCATTCCTCCCCTCACCAAAATCAACATCTGACCCCCAAATAGTCCACAATTTTCCCTCCCCTTTCCTCTCATCCCTGGTGATTTCCAAAGCTACAAATCTTTACAGAAGCAGACTGCCTCACCTTTCTCCAACTGAGTGGCTAATAGGATTGAACTGACTACATTTTGGTTAGTAGGACAATGCTTTAATCACTGTGCCACCAGAACTCCTTATATAAAATATAGTTTATAATTTTTCCTTAATGTTATAAAGGTAAAACATTCTCTCTGTACATAATTACATACATACCCACTTAGTGGCATAATATTATATTATTTTAACAAGTGTTTTGGCTTTATCTAATTATTGAGGGCTTCAAGATATGTGGTAAAAGGAACAACCATTTACATAGTGTTCTCCTTCCTTCACACTGACTGAGCTTTCATTTTCCTCTCTCTATGTAAAGGGACCATGTTTTCAAAAAGGACCATTCCCTGGAGAAGGATATCATGGTTGGTAAAGTAGAGGGTCAGTGAGAAAGGGCAAGACCCTCAACAAGATGGATTGACACAGTGGCTGTAAGGATGGGCAAGCATAGCAAGGATTGTGAGGATGGTGCATGACCAGGCAGTGTTTTGTTCTGTTGAATATAAAGTCACTATGAGTCAGAGCCAACTCAATGGCACCTAACAACAACATATAAATGGCAGATTGATGTGTTTTATATGGTTGTAAGTTTTATTATAATTCCACGTAAAAGAGGAGATCCTGGATTTGTAAATTTAAGAGCTTTACTGAAACAACTGTTAGAAATCCTAACCTAGAGAAACCTTGATTTGTCCTTTAGTTCCATGAAAGTCATCAGTAAACTCTAGTTCTCGACTGTATGCTAGAAAAGTTGTTATTGAACATTAGGACTAAGGGTTCCTCTAAAATACACCTGGACAGGTACTCCAGTGACTTACCGTCTGTCTGGCTTAACTGTTTGCACCAATAATCACACCAAAGGAAATATTATGTGATTTGTTCAATGAATGACAAAATAATGAAGAAGAGAATTTAACATTGTTGAGGCTCTTTTTTTCCCCCAGTAAATATGTAAATTGTTTGATTTAATAAAAAAGTAGAGCTATGAGTCGGGTCCGACTCGATGGCACATAACAACAACAACAACAACAAGGTCATTTTAAATAATCAACCAATTTATAGCCCCAAAATGAGTCTAATTGCTTATCAATTAGGCAGTATCTTCACTGGGAGACCAAATAAGCTTAAAATTTCATCATATAGTCAACCAATCAGGAAATTTTCAAATCACTTCCCTAAATTCTATTACTCTGTGCTTTCCCTTCAAAGTAGCATTTTCTTCAGATATACTATTATTTTGTGACCAAAATTACCAGTGCCACCATATCAACATCAGCCCCAGTTTTGCATTTCTAAACAGATTTTAACTCAAAAAAACAAACTACCTGCCAATTTGAACTTCCAAGGTTGTAAACGTTTATGAAAGCAGACTGCCCCAACTTTCTTCCACAGAACCAAATGCCTAAATCACCAGAGCATCTTAGATTTTAACTAGTCAATTACTATGACCTGCTTTTTCCCCATTCCTCAAAATGTTAGAGATATGAGGTCAAAAATCTAGAGAAATGAGTATGCTCACCAATTATATAATAATTTTAATCCTGTATGCAGTTTTAGTTACCGTGAAAAAGTAATCATCCATTTCATTTCTAAATGTTTCTTAAATACCTCAGTGTATGTCACTATCAGATGATTTAAGGGGAGGTATGCTTGATATTTAATTACAAAATGACATAGACTTTTACATCAGCTTATTAAAATGAAAATGTGATACATGTGGTTCTTAGGGAGAATTCTATAACCACTACAAGAATACTTTTATTTATTTATTTATTATCCTATAATTTTATTTACCGTGGATATGCCATTATTAAACTCATCGGTTAAAACCACCAAGAAACAAGCATCCAGACAACAATCTATTAATATTTTGCACTGTCTATATTATTCATAACTTGCTAACTCTGTTCTAGGCTGTCATATTTGCTTGTTTTATAACCAAATACAGTCGTGGGGCTCATTAGAAGAAGAAAAGGAATTGATTTCCTAGGAAGATCATTGAACTTTTTAATGCCAACATGGCAATTAAGACAAAACATAATTCATATCCATACTTTGTACCCCAAAAAGCAGGCAGATTCTGGACAGAGCTGACATACACAACAAAAACAGGGGCTGTATATATTTATGATACTCTTATTCTAAAAGTATCCTATGCACAATGAAAAACAGTATACAAAAATAGCATTATTCCCGACTTTCACAAAATTATTCATATCTGGAAATGCATATAGGAGTAAAAAAATCACAACAGGATGGGTTTAGTCACATTAGATGTCAATAACATATTTCATACAGAAATCCTTGAGACAATAATGTTAGCAAAGATTACTTTTAAGGCTCTCTTACTAAGGAGTAATGTTTGGGTAGTTTGAGTTTTTTCACTC
>NW_006921735.1:2191536-2203368 GCF_000298275.1 Orycteropus afer afer
TCTATCAGGAAACCTTTTGAAAATGAGTGAAAAAAGGAAAAGCTGTTTAGAAAATGTTAATATACAATTAGGAAACAGATATGTTGATGAGGTCCTCCCCATAATTTGAGTGTCTTTGGAAGAATATATTGCAAACATTTAAAATTGAATTATAATTGCTTCTACATATATTACATGATTGCTTACATTTTCAATTATTTCTGCAAATCTTTCTTCTGAAATTAGTTGGACAAATGCTAGCAGGATTGTATAGCAGCATTGAAATTGAATTCTCTACAGCAGATGGATAAAACATTCTACCACATCCCAGTTTTGCCCATTGGTCTTAAAGTGAAATTTTCTTTAATAATTCACTTAGCATTAAGAAAGAATAATAAAAAGCTCACAAATTTTCTTTAATTTACATTTGCATCCAGGAAGTGCTTGTCTGATATAATTCAGCTGATAAATATGAACCTATGTGTTTATCAAATCCCTAAGAAGATGATCTAAATCAACTCCGTGTAATTACCATTCACCATCTGTTCCACCAGGGCCTGAGCTGATCTGCTGGCATCTTGCAGTTTTCTGAACTTCTCGGCTTTTTCTCGCTCTATGGCCTGCAGCATGATAGCAAAGGTGAGTATTTCAATACAAGGATTGTGAAGCTACACAGTAATTATAACTTCTACTTGCCCTTTTAAACCTTAAAATCGTTCACTCTGTCAGTTTAGCATCTGAATCTAAAGACTTTCTCAACTCCTCTTGGCACTGAAAGCATCAAAATTGCAATGAAAGCAACAAGTCATTTTCATCTTGAATTGCTGCTATTTTTAATAATAGGATCTCAAGTCTTAACTTCTTTACATAATAGTTTCTGCTGATTTGCAATTTGCAATTGTAAAAAAGAACCAAAAAAGACAAATCATAATGAATAATGAAAGGATAAAGTGTCAGAGAATTTAAATAGAACTTATCTTTTAAATATACACTATTGGAATTAATCCTAATAATACAAACAAACATTCTCTATTACAAATCAAAATGAGAATCCAGTAAACATATGAAATGGGAAAATGTACACCAGCATGAATAATTTAGCAGAAAAAATATCAAAATGCAAGACTGCAGGCTAATTTTTCTTTCTACAATTGTCAAAGTACTCGCATTTCCAAGGAAAAATAGATTCCATTTCAAAGAGATTTCTAAATTCTTTTGTTCATCTCTCCTAACCAGTTAACTTTTGAACAACAAAGTTGATATTATTTGAATTAACAAGAGCTACCATTAGATACTCTTGACCTTAACTCAATGTCTCTATAGAGATGTAAATTATAACCACAATGCAGTAGAACTCCATTACTTAGTCATTAAAAAGATATGTTGTTGTTGTGTTTGCCATCGAGTCCACTGGACTCATAGTGACCCCTTGTTGAGTTTCTGAGGTGGTATCACTACAGAAATACATTGCCCAATCTTCCTTCCAAGGAGTGGCTGGTAGGTTTGAACCGCCAGCCTTCTGGTTAGCTGTCAAATGCCTTAAGCATTATGCTACCAAAGTTCCAATATATATTATCTGCCTTAAAACACATAAAAGTATGTTATATGTCCTGCCCACAGGAAAAGCAACCTAGAATACAATTTACATAAAATAAGAGCAATATTCTTGTGACTAAAGATAGCACTTTATAGAGGCTTCGGTTTGTGGCAGGAGATTATTCTACATCACATGCTTTTTCAAAACTTTATTTAGACTTAAAGGTTTTCAAGCAAACATTCCAAGATGTAATATCAGAGTACAGCTGGGAGGACATACTAGATACATGCATGGTCTACAGTGCTGTCCAACAGAACTTTCTGCAAGGGTAAAAATGTTCTCTATCTGCATTGTCCAATACAGTTGCCACTAACCATGTGCAAGTATTGAGTACTTGAAACATGGCCAGTCTGAATGAGGAAATGATTTTTTAAATTTCATCAAATTTAAATTTTAAAAAGTCACATGTGTGTAGTGTCAGTGTAACTGTGCAGTGCCAAAGTAGTGTTTATCATTTGAAAGCAAAGAGTTTGGTATATTTCTTCAGATAGTATGGTGACCTCGGAAATACTTTCAAAAAAATATGTAATCATCTAGCCTAGACTATTTCCTGAGCATATCAAATGATAGAAATGCCTATGAAATGTTCTATAAATTTGACATATTTGAAGAAAATCTCATTTAAAGAACTAACCACAATTCAGCATCAGCACTCTGTTTTTTATTTTTGTAAAAGCTCCATGAACTAAGATTACTGGATTCAAGGTCAAGACTTAAAATGCTAAAAGAGCAAATGGTCAAAAGAATATAATCCAACCAGGAACAGCTGCAATGTATAAAATGATAATGATAATTGAGCACAATTAATAGAGTAAAAGAAAAGTACTTATAGCACAGCTGGGAAATATACATGTTATATTATGTTGTCAAGAGCAGAAACTACAAAGGTGATAGGCACATTTAATATCTTGGATTGTATTTGAAAATTTCAAAGCACACACATTGTGGCAATTTAGGATTATATACTCCCAGAATCCCATACCAATTAGCAGGTGAAACTTCTGGGTTATCGTGAATGTCAGCGCCACAAATAGGGGGGAAACACAGAAGGTTCTAACTGGCTAGATGAATGGAAATATCCATGAAAACCAAGTGACACATGGGTTTTCCAGTATTTTAAACTTGATCTCCATTAAAAGGTAAATGATATTTGTAAAGGTCTCTGTGCACTTCAGAAGAGGGAAAGTAGGCAGAGACTAAGGAAATATGTATTATATTCACAATTAGTGAGAGAGACAGCAGGATTATGGATGCCAAACATTTGAACAAACAAAAATGAAAACAAATTGGCCTTTTGTTTTGTTTTAGAGATATCCTAGCCTATTGAGTTCCTGCCTCTTTTTTTTTTTTTAACGTGAAATCATCAGAATATTGTGTGGTCTTCTGCAAAAAATTAAAAAAAGATTATCAATGGCCATATTAATGTCATGATCACAATCTCTTAATTATAAGCATCAAATGAGACAATCAATTAGTATTATGAAGGAAGCACAAAACATAACTGAATATTTCAGGAGGTACTATTAAAGCAGTTTGATTGACCATAAGAATCCAGTTATTCTAAGATAAACAATGACAACAAAACAATAGCAAAAAAAAAAAAAAAAAAAACAGCAAAGACACAACCAATGCAATAGATGCTATCCTCTCAAGTGACTGAAGAGGAAACTGAGGCACAGACAGGTTTGAAAACATTGGCATAACCACAGTAAAAGCAGAGTTCTTTACATTTCCTCTGTCCTTGGCATTATTTTCCTTCTTAAATCAGGAAACTCACTGAGGACTTATGTGTTTCAGAGTCTGCTTCCCTGTGCCTTTCTGTTTATTACATATGTGTGTTCACACAGAAACATATTTTAAAAATTAAAAGTATATTTAAACAGAACCTATAGTCTACGGCATTTTGACTGCTAACCAGAAGACTGGCAGTTCAAACCCACCAGCCACTCCTTGGAAGGAAGGTTGGGCAATCTACTTTCGTAATGATGCCGCCTTGGAAACCCAAGGAGGGGTCACTATGAGTCAGATCTGACTCCACGGCAGTGAGTTTGGTTTGTTTTATAGTCTTAAAAGCATTATTTCCTAATATGTAGATTATTAAATACTTCACACAGGTTATAAAAATATTTCATATACGTAATTGTAGGACCTAAATATATATATCACTTAACAGTTACATAAAGACTATATTCTTAGTTGCTAAAATAATACTGGATTATTCACAATTAGTGAGCCTTATTATTTAAAATGCAAAACCAAAAAACAATGGTGTGCATAATTTTAAAAAAAATGTTTAAACTAACTACACAAAAAGGGAAGTTATTCACCATTTCTTTAATAATTTGATTAAAAACACTTTATAACCTTCCCTCCTCCTTCTTTATTGGCATCACTCAAAAGCCTTCACCTTTCATGACCTCTTCTCTAATTAATGTGAAAGGAAGTTTGATATTCCCCAGGGTTTTACCCTGAGTTTAGAAGCAATTAATTGTCTATTCACTTAACATTCTATAAGGAATTTTACTTTTGACCAAAAAGTCATTTATTAACAACTCAAATGTTCATTCAGAAGTAATTATAGCTTTCATATTGGTCACAGATCCCACCTTAACAAAAATGTGCCTCCAGAACTGAAAAAAAATCACTTACTCATGCAATCAAATATTTATAGGGTTATAAAGTTAGTACTCTATAACCCTATAAACCCTATAACCCTACAAGGAAGATGGGGCAATCTACTTCCATAGTGATACTGCCTCAGAAACCCAAGGAGGGGTTGCTATGACTAGGGTCCGACTCAACAGCACATAACAACAACAGAATTAGCACTATATTAGACATTAGAATACCAAAACAAAAACAAAACTAAAACTAAATCCCAGTCCTTGATTCTCAGAAACCTACAATCTAATATATGTCTCTATGGTTGGAGATGAGGCTGGATAAGTATACAAGAATCAAATTAGGACTGACTTCATGAAGATGATGTGGAGATATTGAGCATGTCCAATGTTGTCCAGCCAAAGTCCACTAGGAGAACACCTGAAGATGAAGATAGTTAGGTTTATGCATTCCTTCAATGAGGGAGATGGCATATGATGGTGAACCATGAAGTGTCTCGATAAGTGTATGTTAAAACCACAGCTATCAAGTTGATTCCAACTCACAGCAACTCTACACGACAGATTAGAACTGTTCCATAGGTTTTCGAGGTTGAAACCTTTGTGGAAGCAGAGTGTCACATCTTTTCCCAGAGTCTGGCTGGTGGGTTTGAAATGCCAACCTTTTGGTTAGTAGCTGAGTGCTTTAACCACCGCACCACCAGGGCTTCTAAGAGGATGATACCAAAACCAAACTTATTGCTGTCGAGTCGGATCTGACTCATAGTGACTCCTCTTCAGATTCCTGAGGCAGTATCAATACAGAAATAAATTGCCCCAACCTCCTTCCAAGGAGTGGCTGGTGGGTTTGAACCACCAGCCTTATGGTTAGCAGTTAAATGCCTTAGGCACTAATACAGCAGGATTTGAGAGTGTGTTACATGATGGAGGGGGTTTCAAAGAAGCAGTGCTTTGCTTTTGATTGGATGCTGTCAAGAAGTGGGGAATAGCCTGTAATCGAGTATCTTAGAATCCTTATCTAGAAAGCATAAAAGGAATCCTATCTATCTATGATTAGTGAAGATGCATATCTGTCATATTCATAAGGATGGGAGGCATTTTGTCATTTTAGGTGGCTTGGAGGATGTTCTGGCTTTAGTCTGTGTTCAGACGTGATTACAAAATGGCCTTGTCTTTGGCATAATCTACGATGACCACATAGTGGCCTTGTCTGAAGTTGACATTCTGAGAAAGTTCATATTTAATGGTAGACCACTGCAGATTAAATGTGAGCTTCAGTACAACTCTCAGCAAATCCAAAGTTTAACTGAAATGCCAAGGCTGCTCCCAGCTATCAGCATCTGCTTTTTTTCTCTCTCAAATTATAAAGAGGAAAGATAGGATCATAGCTTTGTTTTGAAACATTTATTTGGCAGAGCTGATAGCAAATCTGAAGGAGTACAACATTAGGTCAGCCATGATACTAACTTTAACCGGGGTTGTAGTGATGGGAATAGAGAGAACTGAACAATTTCAAGAGCAGTTATTGGAGCAAGATTAATCGCACTTGTCAAAGGGCAAACTTTTGAAGGCTAATGAAAATCTAAATGACTGAGGTAGCTTGGGGTTTTTAAATGACTATGTTGAAAGAGAGAAGGGAAACCTCTTTATCATGTAAGATATATATATATATATATATATATATATATCAGCTCTTAAGAGATAAAGAGGTTTATATTTACGTTTAAGTGAAACATTCAATTAAAGTTAGATATCTGGGTTTGATTTCCAGCCAACGGACATCATGCACAACCACCACCCATCTGGTAGTGGTGGACTACATGTTGCTATGATGCTGAGCTGGTTATGGCAGAGCTTCCAGACTAAAACTGATAAGAAAGAAAGGCCTCATCATATACTTCGGAAAATCAGCCAACAAAAACCCTATGGGTCATAACAGTTAGATCCACAAGCAAACATGGGGATGGGCAGGACTAGGCAGCATTTAGTTCTGTTATGAATGGGGTCACCATGAGTCTTAGGCTGGCTCAACTGCAGCTAAAAAGAACAATAAGAAATTAGACAATCGGATATATTGGCAGGGGCTTTAGGGGAGAGATATTAGCTGATAATATATATTTGTGGGTCATTAGAAAACATATGATATTTGAATATGAAGAAATGAGGATATCCAGAGAAGAAAAACAAAGGAAGAATCATGGAGAATATCAATATTAAGGGATAAATGATATGGAACAAGTCGTCCGAGAAGAAAAAAAGGTAAACACTTGTTGTTAGTTGCCATTGAGTTACTGCTGGCATATGTTGTCCCCATGTGTACAGAGTAGAAATATTCCATAGTGTTTTCAAGACTGTGGTCATTCGGAAGCAGCAGATTGCTAGGCCTGTCTTCCAAGGCAAAGTTGGGTGGGTTTAAACCACCAATCTTTCCATTAACAGGCAAGTGCTCCGCTGTTTCCACCACCAAGTGACATCCCATCAACTGAAGGAGTAAAGAATTTCATGAAGGATAAAGAGGTTAATAGGATCAAATTCTACAGAGACATTGATTAAGATAAGATATGGATGTATTCATTTATGGTTTTTTTTTGTTTTTTTTTTTGAGATTAAAGCTTTCTCAAAGGTGGAAAACCCCAGAAAATACAAGAGGCTGAAAATATAGAAGAGATGGTGTATAAATGAACTCTTATATTATCTGGATAGCAGGTCATAGGAAACATTTTAGGACATAGACAGTGATGAGCTTGACAACATACACTGAGATTAACCTTAACTAACTAAAGCAGAGCTTCTTCCATCAAGGACAATGGAAAGAAAGAGATTATAGGCACATATATGTAACTTGAAAGACACTGTTTTTACCAAGATAATCAGCCAGCAAAGGTTTCTGGTGTGAAGTATGGCAAAACATTTAAAGGCAAACCCATTCCCTTCGACCTGATTCCAACTCATAAGATTTTATTCATAAGACAGAGTAGAATTGTCCCATAGGTTTTCTAAGGCTGTAATCTTCACAGAAGCAGGCTGTCACACCTTTTTTTTTTTTTCCCATGCAGTGCCTGGTGGTTTTGAACTACCAATTTTTTAATTAGGAAGCAAACACTTAACCAATGTACCATTAAGGCTCTTTGGGAAAACTTTTAGGAGACCTATAAAAGCTCTAAATAATTGTTGAGAGAAATTAGGAAGAAAATTAACTAGGGACACATGGAAAGCTTATGAAGAAATGCTGATGACAGTCAAAGTGTGTTATTTCTGGAATATTGTACTGTTTGACAAAGATGACGCCAACAATATAGTCATGCAAGTGGATGTCTGAGTTGAACAGATGAAGAAAATGGTAGCTTTTGAGAATAGCAAGATAGCCCACATAGGGAGTAAGGTCACTAATGATGAAGGCATAAGTTGGAATGGAAAAGACTGAACCTAGTGCCAAAGTCTTCAATTAATATGAGAAAATAATATAACAAAATGATTGATAGATGGTTACTTGGCATGTACCTCAGGGGAAGAGATATTATAAAAAGATACATTAGTACCAGTGGCATCAGTAGTGTTGGTGTCACTCAATGTGGTAACTCATGATGCCACCTTCCATACCAGAGCATACAGAATCCTTACTAATGTTTATTATAAATTTTAATCACAAAATATGTGATAAATATAGTTGTAAATTGCTCAAACGTAGCATTTCTTAGTTTATATGAATACTAACAAGAATGTTTTGTAAAATCTTTCTGCATTGAATTACATTATTAGATACACCATTTTAAGTAACTGAGAGGGAGCCTTTTTGGATTTTTCTCCTTCTTTTCCTTTAATTACGACTTCATTCTCAAAAAAGTTATTGATATAGATTCACAAATACTAACTAGCAAAATATTGTAGCTAAAACACCAGAAAATTTGACAAAATCACTAACTATAAAAACACCCACAGCAAAGGAAACGGTATGTACTTGTAGTGCGTGTAGACAAAACCACATGATTCAAAGTGTCATTGTAATTGGGTAATAATGACGGCTCTGACTGAGTATATTAGGAGGTTGAAAAAGTAAATTAACTCCCTAAGTTTGGAACAGTCTGTTCTGTATTGACATTTCCTGACTTCTTCTCCATATGGAAGTACATAATTATACCATTTATTCCCTCCATTTGCTTTGTAGTTGGTATCATTTAAAGATTTACTCTTCTGGTTCTCTATTTTCCATTTTGTAAGCTTATTTTAGGTTTGAGAATTCTTTTCCTAGGTTGGTTTCTGGGTGGTGTTGTAACATGTCTTAATCTTATGTTGCTGTCTTCTGTTGTTCGTTTTCTGTTAGAAGGATTCCCTTCCGCATTTCTTGTAGATTTGGTCTGGTTCCAAACTTAGGGAAATAAGAATGCACTACAGGGTAACCAACAAAGAAAATTAATAAACTTTCTAACCAAAATAAGAAAGGAGAAAATCACAAGGACTTAGTGAACACAAAAGCATTAATAATGAAGAAAAGGGAAAGGAAACTTGATAACAAAATGAACTCAGCACAGAAAAATATTTGGAACAAAGAAACCATCAACACCACAACAAAAAACACAAAATAATGACAGTGATAAATTCATACCTATCATTAATTACACTAAATGTGAATGAATTAAATGCACCAGTCAAGAGGAAGAGCATGGCAGATTGGATAAGAAACCAAGACCCATCAATATGCTGCCTAAAAGAGATTCACCTTAGACTTAAAGATAAAAATAAATTTAAAATAAAGGGATGGAAAAGAAAATCAAGCTAATGGCACCCAAAAAAGAGGAGGAGTGGCAACATTAATTTCTGGTTAAAAAAAAAAAAAAGATGAAAAAGACAAAATCCAGCATAAAGGACAAGAATGGGAATTATATGATGATAAAAGGGTCAACAGACCAAGAAGACATAATCATAATAAATATCTATGCACCCAATGAAAAAGCTCCAAAATGCATAAAACAAACATTAACTGAATTGACAGGAGAAATAAACAATACTACAATAGTAGTAGGAGACTTTAATATACCACTTTCAATGAAGGACAGAACAACTAGAAAAAAAAAATCAACAAAGACACAGATGATCTCAACAACATAATCAACCAACTTGACCTCATAGACACTTACAGAGCACTCCACCCAACAACAACAACAACAAAAATACACATTATTTTCTAGTGCACATGGATCATTTTCCAGAACAGACCATATGTTAGGTCATAAATCAAGCTAAATTTAAAAACATAAAAATTCTACAAAACATCTTCTTGGATCACAGTGCTATAAAATTAGAAATCAACAATAGGAAGACCAGGGAAAAATATCACGTACATGGAAACTGAATAACACACTGCTCAAGAACCAATGAGCAACAGAAAAACAAAGTGTGAAATTAAAGATATTTCCTAAAAACAATCATGAATGAAAACACAACATACGAAAAACTTTGGGGCACAGTCAAAGCAGCATTCAACAGTCAATTTATAGCAATTAGCACACACATTAAAAAAAAAAGAAGAAACAAAATCAACTCTTTAACCCAACAATTAGATAAAGAGCAATAAAAAATTTTCAATCTCTAGAAGAAAAGAAATAATAAAGAAAGGAACAGAAATAAATGAAATAGAGAATATCAACAAGACTAGAAGCTGGTTCTTTGGAAAGAAAAACAAAATCAACAAACCACTGGCAAATGTAATGGAGGAAAAGATGCAAATAACATAAATAATAAATGAAACAGGTGACATCAGAACACAACTAGCCAAAATAAAAAGGTTAATAACAGAATACTGCTGTTGTTATGTGCCATCGAGTCAGACCCAACTCATAGTGACCCCTGCTTGGGTTTCTGAGGTGGTATCACTACAGAAGTAGATTGCCCAAACTTTCTTCTGAGGAGTGACTGATGAGTTTGAACTGCCAGCCTTCTGCTTAGCAGTCAAATGCCTTAGGCACTATAGTACCAGAATACTGCATAGAACAAATTTGAAAATCTGGAAGAAACAGACAAATATCTAGGAACACAAGACCTACCTAAACAAGCACAGACTGAGGTAGAAAATTTGAACAGACCCATAGCAAAGGAAGAAATTAAGCAGGTCATAAAAAAACTCCCCATGGAATAAAAAGTCTTGACACATATGGCTTCAATGGGGAATTATATCAAACATTCAGAGAAGAGGTGAAACCTATCCTACTCAAGCTGTTCTGGAACACAGAAAAGGATGTCATACTTCCAAATTCATTCTATGAAGGAAGCATAACCCTGTTATCAAAACCAGTCAAAGACACCACTAAAAAGGAAAACTAAAATGAATATGTCACTAATGAATGTAGACACAACAATTTTCACCAAAACCCTAGACAATATAAGCCAACACTGTACAAAAATAATAACATGCCATGACCAAGTGAGATTCATGCCAGGTATGCAAGGATGGTTCAGTATTAGAAAAACAATCAATGTAACCTACTACCACATAAATAAAACAAAGGAAACAGAACAGATTATCATAGCAATCAATGCAGAAAAGGCATTTGATAAAATCCAGCACCCATTTCTGATAAAAACTCTCAGCAAAATGGGAACAGAAGGGAAATTCGTCATCATAATAAAGGGTATATATATAAAACCAACAACCAACATTGTTCTCAATGGAGAGAGACTCAAAGCATTCCCCTTGCAAACCAGAACCAGGCAAGGGTGCTCTCTATCACCACTTCTCTTCAATATTGTATTAGAAGTTCTAGCCAAGGCATTAAGGCAAGAAAGAGAAACAAAAGACATCCAAATTGGCAAAGAAGAAGTAAAACTATTTCTATTTTCAGATGACATGATCCTGTACATAGAAAACCCAAGAGACCCAGCAAGAAAACTTCTGAAACAATTGAAAGGTTCAGTGAAGTGGCAGGATACAAGATCAACATAAAAAAGTCAGTTAGATTCCTCTATATCACAAAGAGATCTCTGCAAAGGAAATAAGGGAAACAAGACTATGTACAATAGTTGCCAAGAAGATAAAATCTTTTGTTGTTGTTAGGTGTCACTGAGTCATGTCCAACTCGCAGTGACCCTATATACAACAGAATGAAATACTGCCTGGTCCTATGTCAGCCTCACAATCTTTTCTATACCCCACCCCACTGTTGCATCCACTGTGTCTTTCCATCTTGTTGAGGACCTTCCACTTTTTCGCTGAGTCTCCACTTTACCAACCATGATATCCTTCTCTAGAGAATGGTCCCTTCTGACAACATGACCAAAGTAGGTGAGACAAAGTCTAGCCATCCTCGCTTCCGAGGAACATTGTCATTGCACTTCTTCCAGGACAGATTTGTTAGTTCTTCTGGCAGTCCACAGTACTTTCAGTATTCTTTGCCAACACCACAACTCAAAAGCATCAACTCCTCTTCTGTCTTCCTTATTCATTGTCCAGCTTTCACATGCAATTGAAGCAACTGAAAATACTATTGCTTGGGTTGGGCACACCTTATTCTTCAAAGAGACATCTTTGCTCTTCAGCACTTGAAAAAGGTCTTTTGCAGCAGATTTGCTCAAGGCAATACGATGTCCAATTTCTTTTTTTCTTTTTTTTTATTAGGATTTGGGTGAAGATTTACAGAGTAA
>NW_006921735.1:2212803-2216616 GCF_000298275.1 Orycteropus afer afer
TGCCATGTTCTTCTTCATATAGTCCAGCTTCTCAGATTTTTTGCTCAGCATACAGATTGAATAAGTATGGTGAAAGGATACAACCCTAACACAATCCCTTTCTGATTTTAAATCATGCAGTATCCCCATGATCTGTTTGAATGACAGCCTCCTGGTCTATGCACAGGTTCCTCATAAGCACAAATATATATGCTGGAATTCCCATTCTTCTCAATGTTATCCATAATTTGTTATGATCCACACAGTCAAATATATTTTTGCATAGTCAATAAAACACGAGTAAATATCTTTCTGATATTCTTTGCTTTCAGCCAAGATCCATCTGACATCAGTAATGATATCCCTTGTTCCACATCCTCTTCTGAATCCAGCTTGTATTTCTGGAAATGCCCTGCCAATATACTGCTGGAACCATTTTTTAATTATTTTAAGCAAACTTTTACTTTTGTGTGATATTAATGATACTTTTTGATAATTTCCACATTTTGTTGGGTCACTTTTCTCCAGAATGGGTGCAAATATGAATATCTTCTAGTCAGTTGGCCAGGTAGCTATTTTCCAAATATCTTGTCATAGACAAGTGCCTCCAGTGTGGCATTAGTTTCTTGAAGAATTTCAGTGGGTATTCTGTTAATTCCTGAAGCCTTGTTTTTTGCCAATCCTTAAGATGAAATACTTAGGAATAAATCTTACCAGGGACACAAAAGACCTATACAAAGAAAACTACAAAACACTACTACAAGAAATTGTAAGAGACTTAAATAAATGAAAGAATATCCCATGCTCATGGATAGGAAGACTGAACATTGTGAAAATGCCAATACTACCCAAAGCAATCTATACATTCAATGCATTCCTGATCCAGATTCCATCAACATTCTTTAAGGATATGGAAACAAAGAATCACTAATTTTATATGGAAAGGAAAGAGACTTTGGATATGCAAAGCACTATTGAGAAAGAACAAAAAAGTAGGAGAGTGCACAGTCTCAGATCTCAAAACCTAATATACGGCCACAGTAGTCAAAACTGCCTAGTATTGGTACAGTGAAGACACATAAATGAGGGAAACATAATTGAGAATCCAGAAATAGATCCATTCACCTTTGGACAGCTGATCTTTGACAAAGTCCTAAAACCCATTCAATGGGGGAAGAAATGGTCTCTTTAACAAATGGTCTTGGTAAAACTGGATATCCATTTGAAAAAAAGAATGAAACAAGGTTCACACCTGACAATGTAGACAAAAAAATAACTCAAGATGGATCAAAGACCTAAATGTAAAACTCCGCCAAAGGGGCAGAGAGGCCACATCTTCTGACCTCCTCTCACCTCACAAGAGGAAGACAGAATCACCATAAGTAGCAGCCCAAGGCCTATGCCTGTGAGGCCAGACACGCTGCTTCCCTTCAGCCCTTTCACCAACCCTGACACCAACCATTCCTCCTGCAGCACCCACCACCTCTCTGCTGGGTTCGAAAATTCACTGCAGTGGCCACAGAGAACTCACAAATTATGGGATTTATTAGGGAAGCAACAGGCTATAATTCAAATTGAGGAACATGCTATGTCTCTCTCAGCTCGCTGTCTCTCAGCCAACAGTCTCTCTCAGTCTCTTTCCCAGCAGCACATGTCTCTCTCTCAGTAGTGCATCTCTCACATCTCTCTCTCAGCTAGGGTGTGTGTCTTGCATCTCTCTCTCAGCAAGTGCATGTCTCTCAGAAGCGCTTTTCTCTCAGCAGCACGTTTGTCTCAGCCAGCAGTCAGACAGACTTTTTCTGCCTCTAGAAGGGCTCCTTTTGAGCCTGGCAGAGCGACCACTAACCAGTTCCAACATCAGAATTCTATACACCTGAGAGAGAGCGAACTTCCCAGAAGATTGCTTCATACTGGCACAGCAGAAGCACCCCAGGTGATAACTTAAGCAATCAGGAGCTTCTCAGTTGCTCACAGCAAATTCTACCATGGAGTTTACAAAGACTTATGGCTAGAAAAGCCACATTATGCAATTTACACTGCAAACCCAAAACTATGAACTACATCAGAGATAAAACAGAAGCAAACTTGTAGTTGTTGTTATTTGCCATCGAGTAGGACCCGGCTCATAGCGACCCCTCCTTGGGTTTCCATGGCAGTATCACTACGGAGCTCTGGTAGCATAGTGGCTAAGACACTTGCCTGCTAACCAGACGGCTGGCGGTTCAAACCCACCAGTCACTCCTCGGAAGGAAGGTTGGGCAATCCTACTTCCGTAGTGATACTGCCTCGGAAACCCAAGGAGGGGTCGCTATGAGTCGGGTTTGACTTGAGGGCACATAACAACAACAACAACATCACTACGGAAGTAGATTAGCTGACCTTCCTTCTCAGGAGTGGCTGGTGGCTTTGAACCACCAGCCTTCTGGTTAGCAGTCAAGTGCTTTAGGGACTATGCTACCAGAGCTCAGGGGACCTAATTTATGGCATCAGTAGACTATCAAGCATAACTCAATACACAAACAGCAGAAAATAAAATGGATGACTAGGACCTTCTAACAATTAAATCCTTATGTGAATCAAAAGACTACTACAAAAGAGTGAAAAGAGAACCTACAGACTGGGAAAAAAATATTTGGCATTGACATATCGAACAAGGGAGTTATGTCTAAAATTTATACAAAACCTCAATGTCTCAACATCAAAAAGACAAACAATCCACTTCAAAAATGGGCAAAGGAATGAACAGATACTTCACCAAAGAAGATATTCAGGCATTGGACAAACATGAAAAAATGCTCATGATCATTAGCCATTAAAGAGATGCAAATCAAAACAACAATGAGATATCATCTCACTCCAGCAAAAATAGCAAAGTTCAACAAGACAGAAAACAACAAATACTAGGGAGGATGTCTTGAGATTAGAACTCTCATACATTGCTGATGTGACTGTAAAATGGTACAACCTTGTGGGAAATGGTATGGTCCTTCTTTAAAAAGTTGAAAATAAAAATACCATTTGATCTAGCAATCCCACTACTAAGAATATATGCTTAAGTGGTAAGATCTGGAACACAAAGAGATATATGCACATTCATTGTTACTGCAGCATTATTCACAATATCAAAGAAATGGAAACAATCTAATTGCCTATCAACAGATGAATGGATAACCAAACTATGATACATACACACAGTGGAATACTATGAAACATTAAGGAAGAATGCAGAATCAGTGAATCACCTCATTACATGGATGAACTTAGAGGACATTATACTGAGTGAACTAAGTCAATACAGAAGGACAAATATTGTATGAGTCCATTACTATAAAAAAGGCAAGGAAAAGTTTACACAGGGAAGGAAATTTTCTTTGTTGGTTACCAAGGATGGGAGGAGAGGGGAAGGGAAAAAAAATAGATAGATAATTGAAAGACAGGTTTTATATGAGTGAAGAGAAAAGCAACATAACAAAAGCATGTGACTAGCACACTATTACTAAGGAAAAGGAAGACACGGAGAGGTACATCGGGGGTACAGACAATAAAGGCAAATACTATGTCATAAACAATGCTACATTATCAGTATTGTGAATCACACCATACACAAAATCTATAGGTGGATACATAAGTAGACAGGTGAGCAGGTCAGGTATGGATAGGTTAGTGGGAATATGCCCACAACTATACATAGGTTTAGTAGATGATATTCCATCATACGTATTTGTACATGTTATAAAAATGTCCATATGCAGTTTAAACATAACCAAACGCAAAGTTAGGATAGTTTCTTAGTCACAGATAAGCACCTGGAGGAAGTGAGTTGCTGGGCCTGTG
>NW_006921735.1:2217341-2221184 GCF_000298275.1 Orycteropus afer afer
CCACTCCTCGGAAGGAAGGTTGGGCAATCTTACTTCCGTAGTGATACTGCCTCGGAAACCCAAGGAGGGGTCGCTATGAGTCAGGGCTGACTCAATGGCACATAACAACAACAACAAATGTAGGAAGGCAGGAATGTATAGGCAAGAAGGACACAAGGAAAGTAGGGTAACCGCAAGGAGGAAGCTGGAGGTGAGCTGTTATGCTGCAGGGAATGTAATCAAAATAAAATGTGTAAGAACTGTTGAATGTAAAACAAATCTGCTTTGTAAAATTTCACCCAAATCTCAATAAAAATTTTAAAAAAGTAAATTAGCATAGAATTTTAGCCTTGTACGTATATTGATATATGTAAGCTTGGCTTCTGGAAAATGTTTTTGTTTTTGTAACTATCTATGTAGATATTTTTTAATTAAAAAATAAATTTCTCTTGAAATACGGCACAAAAATTTTATAGATGGTTATTTTAGTGTCACCCTTTCTAACAGTGTCATAAAATGCAGTCCACACCTCCCCTATCGTCCCCCCTAGTGACGTCACTGATTTGGATTTGGGTTTAGGGACAGGGGAAACCAACACTTCTGAAGGAGTCAGGGTATCAAAGAGGGATTAGTCAAAGTTAAGTTGTTCAGGATAAAAGTGATTTTCATATGAATTGAATGAGTATGTCAGAAAGAGTGTTTTTCTGGAAAGAAGGGATTCAGAGTGAGTAGTACAAGAGTCTGGTGAGGTACAAAGCAATGAAAGTGAGGCAGAGGGAAGAGTGCAGAAGAGCAGAGATGAATTTACAAGACAAGATGGATGAATACAGGTATTTACGTTATGGGTGGTGAACATAGATAATAGAGAGAAGATAACATAGAATTAACTGGCCTGAAAATTTCCACCAGTACTTGCTTATTAGGAGGAAAAAAAAAAAAAACTTTCCTCTGAGTATAACCATACATATGTCCTAGAAAGAGCCTGGGGCCTAGTGATCTTAACAGTGTGTTAGATAGGCTTTTAATAGAACACTGTGGAATAATTCTCAGCCATAAAGAAAAGTGAAGTCCTGATACATACTACAGGATGGATGAAACTTGAAAACATTATGGTATGTGAAAGAAGTCAGTCACAAAAGGACACATACTGTATGATCTCAATTATATGAAATATCTAGAATTGGTAAACATGTAGAGATCAAAGTTTATTAGGCTTATCAGGGGTGGGAGAGAAGGAGAATGGTGGAGTCATTACTTAGGAGACTAACTAAACTCACTGCTGTCAAGTTGAACCTGACTCATAGCGGCCCCTCCTTGGGTTTCCGAGGTAGTATCACTACAGAAGTAGATTGCCCAACCTTCTTTCCAAGGAGTGGTAGTTCAAACCCACCAGCCTTCTGGTTAGCAGTCAAATAAATGCCTTAGGCACTGTGCTACCTTCTTTTAAGGGTCATGAAAAAGTTAGAATAAGATAGTGGTGATAGTTGAACAACATCAGGATAAAAATAATTAATGTCACTGAATTGTACATGTGAAGAATGTTAAAATGGCAAATGCTATATTACATATAAATTCACCACAATTTAAGACGGAGAGAAAGAAAGAGAGAGAGAGAGAGAGCGAGAGAGAACATGCCTCAGCTTCTCAAATACCATTTCACCTTGTGGTTAGAACAGGTGATTTTGTTGTTTTAATTGTGACTTTAGATTACTAAATTCTCAATTTAAAGGTTGAGTAGATAGCTTCTGTTAATTTAGCTGAAAATTCTGAACCATGGTGACATTAACAGATTTAGAGAAGGAACATCTATGATTCTGGTAAAGTCCAAGACTGTGTGCAAGAATATGGACTTTTGAACCTTTATGTGCACAACAGTCACCTGTGGGTCTAATTAAAATACAAATTCTGATTCAGTGTTTCTTAGACTATATATTTCTAGAAAGGGCCAAAATGAAGCCAATATTGGTGATCCAGGAACCACAAATTGAGTAGAAATGTCCTCTAAAAGTCACTTTTTAAATAAATGCATTTTATTAATTGTATGATGAAAATATATGGTTAATATAGAAGAAAATAGGCTTAGTTGTAAAAGTTTTCATTTTGGGAATATATAAAAGTGAATTGGTAATGGCCTAAGATATTTTTAATTGGTGAAAAACACAAAAAAGCACTAGAAGAATCAAGGAATGAAGCGAAAGTAGAAAAAGGAGGAGTGATATTTAGCCGTTTTAATGAGTGCCTAAAAATGAATTAATACCACTCAAGTTCATGAGAAGGGCTGCCTATGAGTTCAAAGAACTTATACAATATGCCAGGTGAAGAAGTAAGAAAATTAATATACACCTAAACTGCATATCCATCATCATTACTATGTATTTCTCTCAAGGATTTTTAATACATATACATTATATTTAGCCTGAAGGAACTGTCTAGGTAAATCATTTCATGTCTTATTTTAGTAGGCAATTAAGAATGATGTTGTTATTTCAGAAAATGAGAGTTCAGGTTGATAAAGGTGACTCATGAGGCATCAGAAAACCACTTACAGAATATTGTACTTTTTTTTTTTTAGCACTTTCAGTCTGTCATTGCTGACACTATTGATTAAATGCAAATTGCCTCTAGGTAACCATACGATAACAGGACAGTTTAGAATTTATATTCTTAAAATGCTGAAATTCGGCTTTCCTGCTTCAACAAAACTGCATTAACATACAGAAATAGGATGGCTAACAGTAACTATATGATTCAGACAGATTTTTTTTTAAAAAAAATGTAATTAGCTAAAAAAAAATATGTATTCCCAAGGTGATTGCATTTCAGTGGCCAAATATGTCACAGGTTCTTTGAAATGTATTCTGAATGGATCTTCTCTAAGTAATTTTCTATTCATGAAATTGGCCTCAAAAACCAAACAAATATATGTTCAACTGAGCGTAATTAGAAATGAGTATACATGGTAAATATATTTTGTTAATATTCATAAATATATACATATACATACATACATATAGAGAGATTTTCCTTTAGTTAAATTTTGAAACTAAGTCATTAACCATATAATCGTATTTCCCATTTATTGAAAACATGTAGGATAGTCTCTTAGAATACTGAAACAGCTTATTCTATGAAGTTAATAATGCATTTAAAGTAACTTTCCAATTTATAAATATAAATAGCTAAGTATAATAGAGGAACTGTTCATGATATTATCTCGCCCCAAAAACAGTATGAAACAAATAGATATTTTACCCCCAGAAGATCTTTTTATTTAATTTTTCCCTCTAAAAAGTACAACCCCCCAGTGAGTGTTAGCTTGTATCTATGGGACTGTTTTATTTATAAAAATCAATAGATTTTGTAATTCATGAAATTCAATGCTGGAAAGATAAAGCAGAACTAATAAGCATAATTACCTGTGACCTTCCTGTAGCGAAAACTATTTCACATTGAAAATATTTGTTTCTCTTGTCTGCTTGATGTTTTTCCTCTATCTGTTAGAAATTCTTTTACTAATTGTTGCTAACAATTACATTCCACAAAAGGATGTTTTGTAATTGTAGAGGTTGAAAAATCAAAGCCTTGATAATGTCCCTGAAGATGAAGGAGCTCTTAGTAACACAAATTCCTATTGTGAAGGTCAAAACTATAGCCATTCAGAAGGAATTAAAAAGAGTGAACTATTTTTTTTTTACTTTTATTATTTTTTTTTAATTGTGATTTGGGTGAAGATTTACAGAGCAAATTCACTTTCCAACAGCAGTTCACATACACTTTGTCTCATGTCATTGACCACCGTTTACCACAATGCAACAGCTCCCCTCCCACTTCCTCCCCATAGTTACCTCTTCCCAGTGTCCATCC
>NW_006921735.1:2221381-2225019 GCF_000298275.1 Orycteropus afer afer
TGAGTTTTATTCCACATTGTTCTCCCTCTTTATCAAGGATCTCCTACATAGATCCCCTTCCAAGTGGAAAAGAGTGAACTATTTTTTTTTTTAATAAACAAATATTGAGAGAGGCCCGACATCTTTTAGTAAAGGCAATGTAACATATAAATATCTGAAAATCCAAATCTCTTATAATGCAAGGCATGTAGTGATGACTATAAAAATTACTTTATGATAACACTGACAAGATAAGCAGGGTCCTAGGTATGATATTTCTGAGGGTCTATTCTATACTGTTCTATTCCATTTCATCCACTGCAGTCCATAAATTTGCTAAGATCCAGCCTTGAGATGAAAGAAAAAAAGCATAAAGGAAAATCAACAAGTATTCATGTCATAAAATTGTTTATATATATCTAAATAAGATGAAAATTAAAGATTTACAAAAAGCATTCTTTATGAGTTTTAGCAGAAAGATTTTCTACATTAAACTTTGATTCAGCTTGATGTCTAAAATATATTTTAAAGCTATATGAAAAGCATTAAATCACAGTGTTTTAATCCTTTCAACTAATAGAATAAGAGAGTGCAAAGCACAGAATTTACAACTTAAGAAAATGTACCAAAATAAATGCATAACCTACATTGACTTTTTCTTTAAGATCTGAGAAGCTGCCTTCCTTCCGATAGATTGCAAATTCAGGACTCTGCAATACAGCTTCTGAACGAGTAATCCAACTGTGAAGTTCAGTTATATCGACATCCAACCTAAGAGAGGGAAGAATAAAGGTCATTGTCTCTTGATTAGCTCTTTCCTCTATATGAAGGAAAAGCAATTTAGCCACATTTGTGATTCTCCTCCTGATCTGAAAGTCCTGCTTGATGTCCCTAACATTTTTGATAATACCACTCATCCTTAGTCAGGTAGCCTCAAAATTTGTGCTTCACTCTGTTCTAGAGAATTATGATCAGGGAGGTCATAGTATCTCCTATGTGCTTCTGCAAGAATGTTTACACTGGTTGAAAATTTATTACTCCTCTAAACAACAATCCTTCTGCTTGGAAAGTATTTACAGCAAATGAAATTCCCTATTGGTAGCCTCCATTGAACCAGATCTCAGGTAGTCATGCCTTCTTGTAGGCTCCACCCAAAAGAAAATGGGACACTAGTAAATATGATGTAGTCAGGGACTCAGTGAGTGATTGCACATTGGAGCTTGTCCTCATAGAACACACAAGCTGAGAAGGCAACTGGCTTATAAGAAGTGCATCTATTCTGAGGTGACCATGGTATAAAGAAACTCAAGTTAGGCAATTAGAGAAGTCAGGGGGAAGAGCATGGGATATGAGGCAAGTCAGTGAAGCCTTCTTTAAACTTTCAGGTCAGCTTAAGTGCCGGGTGAAAACAGCCAGAGGAGTGATCCAGAGGGCACCACTTGGAGCCAAAGAACTACTCAAAGGGCTTTCCTATATTGGTTGGTGAGACATAAAACACAGAGAGTTGCTCTTTGAAGCCAGTTAGTTTTGGAATAGGTAGTTACACAGCACAAGACATTGGATCAACAATGATGTTACTCTCATTCTTTTTGGCAGAGATATCTGAGGTTACAGGGAAGAGTCATTCACTCTAATCAGGTGATTCAGGTCTAGTTAAAACAGAGAGTTCAGGGCTGTCATACATGGGATGCCGGGGTGTGGGGTGTCTATGAATTAAGTGGAATTGCAGGCACAATTCTGAATGTGTGTTCATTTCTCCCAAGAAAGGATCCCTAGGTTTTATCAGCATTTATAAAAGACCTATAAAAAGGGAATTTAGAGATCACATGTCCCGAGAGTATTAAACAAAATAAACTGAAACAAACAGACAAAAAGAGCATCTTCAACAAATCAAATGACTTACTCAATTGTCACAGAAATTTTCTGAAGAAAAACAAAATGCAAGTTTTAAGAAACGAAGCAGTGCATTTTATTCATCATAATACTTTTTTTTTGTTGTTGTTGTTGTCAGCTGCCATCAAGTCAACCAGATTCATGAAGACCCTATACAAAATGGAAGGGTGCCTGGTCCTGCACAACTCCCATGATCCTAGAGGACTAAGACTGTTGTGTGTGATCCATAGAGTTTTCAGTGGCTAATTTTCACAAGTGGAGCATCTGTCTTAGTCAGCTGGAATCTTTGCAGCAACACAGCAATAGGTAAGACTAGTGACAGTTGAGCAGTTATTGTGTGTGAGGTGCATTGGGCAGGAATCAAACCTGGCTCGCTAAAATGGAAGGCAAGAATTTTATGACTAAACCACCAACGTTTCCTCTTTTGCATTGTTAGGTTCTTGTTAGGTGCCATCAAGTTTATTGACTCACAACAACCCTATGCACAACAGAACGAAGCACTGCCTGTTCCTGAACCATCCTCACAGTCATTGCTACATTTGAGCCCATGATTGCAGCCACTGTGTCAATGCATCTTGTTGAGGGTTTTCCTCTTTTTCACTGACCATCCACTTCACTAAGCATAGTATCCTTCTCCAGGGACTGGTCTCTCCTGACAATCTGACCAAGCTACGAGAAGCGAAACCTCGCCATCATTGCTTCTAAAGAGCATTCTGGTTGTATTTCATCCAAGACAGATTTGTTTGTACTTCTGGCAACACACGGATATTCAATATTCTTCACTGTGATTCAAATGCATCAATTTTTCTTTGATCTTCCTCATTCACTGCCCAGTTTTTACATGCATGTGAGGTGACTGAAAATACCATAGTTTGGGTTCAGCACACCTTAGTCTTCAAGATGAAATCTTTGCATTTTAACACTTTGAAGAGGTTCTTTTGTAGCAGATTTGTCCAATATATCATTTGATTTCTTGAGCACTGCTTCCCTGGGTGTTGATTATGAATCTAAGTCAAATGGAATCCTTGAAAACATTAATCTTTTGTCTGTTTATAATGATGTTGCTTATTGGTCTGTTGTTGTTGCTGTTGTTATGTGCAGTCAAGTCGGCCCCGACTCATAGCGACCCCTCCTTGGGTTTCCAAGGCAGTATAACTACAGAAGTAGATTACCCAATCTTCCTTCTGAGGAGTGGCTGGTGGGTTTGAAGCGCCAGCCTTCTGGTTGTCAGTCAAGTGCCTTAGGCACTATGGTACCAGAGCTTTTTGGTCTAGTGGACTATATAATGGACCAATCAATATTTACACAGGTTTTCTACCAGTATGTCTTGAGAAATACATTTGTGTTTTCCCTCACAGGTGGCCCAATGGAAAAATCCTTATATTTCTCTGCCTGAGTGTGTCCACTTGGCAACACATGGGATAGACCAGGAGTGGTGAGATATTATCTCAGGAGAGGCTCTCAACCAGTGGGAGATGGTAGTTGGTGGATTAATTGATCCCCAATGGTACAATCCTGAAATCTGTTCCACAGTGTTTCAGAGAGTTCCCAGGAGGTTTGAGTCCCGGTGGCCCCCAGCAATAACATGCTCACGTTTTATTGCCCATCTTCCCTTCACTATCTCACTGGCCCACTCACTTATAGTGCTTCCTGGACTCAGTTTCCAAATAAAATACTTGCACCTAAATCCTGGTGTCTGGGTCAGCTCTTGGGGAGAACACAAACCAAGGAAAACAATCAAGAGCCTCAAATGTACTCAGTATCAG
>NW_006921735.1:2225119-2226691 GCF_000298275.1 Orycteropus afer afer
ATTGGAAACTTCTCCCAAAGCTCTCAAACCTCTGACAAAAGCTTCTCTCAGAAGATTATCTGCTTTTTACTTTACAGAGAAAAATGCAATGATCAAACTAGGTTTTCTTCAACATCTTATTTCCAAACATAACATTTTACCCATATCTGTTAAGTCATTTTTCTCATTCCCTTCTTTTAATTTTGAAGGAGCTCTGGTGGAGTAGTGGTTAAGGCATTTGGCTGTTAACCAAAAGTCCAGTGATTCAAACCCACCAGCTGCTCTGTGGAAGAAAGATAAGGCAGTCTGCTTCCGTAAAGATTTACAGCCGTGGAAAGCCAATGGGGGTCATTAAGAAACAGAATCAACTCAGTGGGAGTGAGTTTGGTTGGGTTTTAGTTTCTCTCTTACTTTTGAAGGAAATTCCTTCCTTTTAGGAAGGTTGGGCAATCCTACTTCCGTAGTGATACTGCCTCGGAAACCCAAGGAGGGGTCGCTATGAGTCGGGCAGACTCGATGGCACATAACAACAACAACAACAATGGAAAAATGCCTAAGGCATTTAACTGCTAACCAGAACGTTAGTGCTTCAAACCCACTAGCTGCTCCATGGAAGGAAGAGGGGGCAATGCACTTCCATAAGGACTTACTGCCTCAGAAATCCAATGGGGGTTGCTATGAGTCAGAATCAATGACAGTGAGTTTGATTTTTGCTTTGGTCCCTCCTTTTACCTAAAGTCAATCCTCCCACCAACTTTACCTCTTGCTTACTTCTTAGGTAGCTGACTCTCAATTTTGTATTCTCTCTCTACCATAATGCTAACCTTTCCTTATAAAAGACCATATATGATAGATAGAGCTCTTCACCTTCATAGCCTACTTTATTCTTTATTTGGGTAACTCTTCTAGAAACAAGTCTCTCTTCAAGGTTTTTAGGAAGCCCAGAGCCTTACTTTACTCCTGTACCTCCTCCAGTGGAGTGAAATTCTTCACCAGCTTATATCCACCTTTGCATGGGAATACTGATTTCTGAAAGCTTGATTTCTTAGTAAAATCCACTTTGGCCATTTTGGTCAAATTTGTCCCCTGCCCTACAAATTAGAGTGATTCAATCACATACCAAATATTCTGTAACTCACACACATGAGATGTGACTGTCCACCCAAACCAAAAAAACAATCCAGTTGCCATGGAGTGAATTCTGACTCACAGAGACCCCGTGTGTTCCAGAGTAGAATTGAACTCCATAGGGTTTTCAATGGCTGTGATCTTCCTGAAGTAGATTGCCACGCTGTTCTTCCAAGAAGCTTTGGGATGAATTCGAGCTTTTTCAGTATTCACCAGCCACTGCCAAATCCTCACTTTAAATTTGGTCTTTCTGATCTTATACTCTTTTGGTGTACACTGTCCTTAGAAAAGTTTATCCACTTCTACCTATTTAAAAAAGCCAAAAACTCACTGCCGTTGAGTCGGATCCGACTCATAGCAACCTTTCCTTGGGTTTCCAAGGCAGTATCACTATGGAAGTGGATTGCCCAACCCTCTTTCTGAGGAGTGGCTGGTGGGTTTGAACTGCCAGACTTCTGGTTAGCA
>NW_006921735.1:2226931-2234405 GCF_000298275.1 Orycteropus afer afer
AGGCTGGTGGTTCAAACCCACCAGTCACTCCTCGGAAGGAAGACTGGGCAATCTACTTCCATAGAGATACCACCTTGGAAACGCAAGGAGGGGTCGCTATGAGTCGGATTCAACTTGACGGCAGTGAGTGAGGCCTTGTTTGCCCACATGCTGTAAACACCCTCTATTACCAACTTCAATGCATGAAAACAAACAAACAACGACAACAACAAAATAAAGGTTATTTACTTAGTTTGAAAGGAGTCTTGGTGGTGCAACAGTTAAGTGTTAAGCTGTTAACTTAAAGGTTTAGTGTTAAATCTCACTCAGTGCTTCTGTGGACAAAAGACTTGCAATCTGCTTCCAGAAAGATTACTGTCAGGATCTGACAGTAATCTTGACTATGAGGCAGTCCTACTCTCTAACACATGGGGTCCTCTGAGACTGAATCGACTTGCTGGTACCCTACAACAACAATAGCACTCAGTTTGAAAGTAAATCATTTACATTCAGAAGGAAACTTTATAACATGTTTAGGCATCTGTCCTTTGGAAAAATATGAAATTGTATTCTTCCTTTTAAAATGGTCCAACCTGTTCCTTCTTTTCGGCCACAAAAATACACTAAATACTTACTGTTTGCTAGATAAAAAGGCACCAGCCCGCCTTATCAAGGAGTTTATTTTAGTGAAGTGTTCATTTGACAAGATGTAATACTTCAGACACAGAACTGTGGCTCCCTGTACACTACAGCATGTCTTTTTTTTTTTTTTTAAAGATAATCAAAAAACTCCTTTTCAATGAATTAGGACTAAATCAGCTTCTAGACTAGAGACCCTGCCAAGTAAATTGGTTATCTCCACACAATGAAGGCTTTGTGGAGTCAACACCATGGTAACCGTCTGCTTGCTGCTCTGTCTGTGATGATTTTAAGGGAAGCCAGGGCATTGGTTGGTATGTAGTTCTAATAATTCAGATCAATTCAAGGAACAGGATGTAAAATTCCACAGAGACGTTTTTCTTCATTCAGTTTGTTTGTTTGATTTTAAAGAGTTGAAAAGGGGTAATACAAAAGTGCTTTAGCTTCCTTATTACATAGGGATATTATGGAGGTCTGGTGGAACAGTGGATGAAGCATTTGGCTGCTAACCTGAAGGTCAGCAGTTCAAACCCCTAGCTTCTCCATGGAAGGAGGATGGGGCGATCTACTTCCATAAAGATTCATATCCTCAGAAACCCATTGGAGATTGATATAAGTCAGAATCCACTTGATGGCAGTGAGTGAGTTTTTGATTAATAGACAAAAAAAAATTGCTAGGGCAGTTGAATGAAATATTTTGCTCTGGGGAAAATATCTTCAAAGGTACATAGATTAATATGCGACACTTCCTTTCTAAAATAAAATGAAACAAAATATCAATCAGTTTATACTAGTTATCCTCAGCTTTTGGGGTTGCTTTTTTTTTTTTTTTAATTTCATCATTGTGACATCCTGATTCCTTTAGAAATAGGTGGTGTCTAACACTAATTCTTAGGGGAGCTCTGGTGACCTAATGTCTAAGGCATTTGACTGCTAACCAGAAGGCTGGTGGTCCAAACCCACCAGCCACTCCTCAGAAGGAAGACTGGGTCATCTACATCTGTAGTGATACCCCCTTGGAAACCAAGGAGTGGTCGCTATGAGTCAGATTCAACTTTACTGCAGTGAGCTTTTTGTTTGTTTTAGAACACTCATTCTTACACATTTCAAGCCTTAAGCTGTTCCTAACCTTATTTTTATTTTTGTTTTTCCTTCTTGCTTCCATTTGGTCTGGTTGCTTCAACTATAGCTCTAATTATCTATCCAGCACATTTTCTGCCTTAATATCATGCCAGTCAGCCTATTTTCCAATGTCTAATATATAGTTTCTTCCCTTAGAGATCAGGAAGTTAATTTTCAACTGCTAGTACTGTATTCCTTCCAATATTCTGCCAGTGGGTATTCCTGTCTCTTTATGCCAGCAATGAGGATGAAAAGATAAAGGGGAAGCAGAGACAGGGACTGGAAAGGCCCCCTACACATTCTTAGCCAGTGTCAGTGCCCACATCCAGGGCTTACTCATGGCTCAGTGATATTCACACTGCTTTTCAATACAAGGACCAAATTTTCCTTCCTGGATCTTTCTCAGACCCCAGCTTCCCAGGGACAATGGTGCCTTCTTTCTTTTTCTCCTTTGGTATCAATTTGACAGCTATTGCTTTATCACTTCCGTAATTTACTGCTTCCTTCTCACATTTTTCAATGCTCTTAAATAGTCTTCAGATATCTGTACAAAGATAACATGGCAAATTCACACACATGCCTGATTTACATTTATCTACGTTCATAACTTGATCCAACCTACTGTTTCCCGGAGCTTTATGGGTAGTATTTTTTATAGTAGTCACTAATATTTTAAGCTGGGAATTTAACCACCAGCGAAAGATATCATGCGGTGGTAACTCAGTTATCGTTTCTAAAGCTTGGAAGGAAACCACTAACGAGTAATTATCAACTCCATAGTGGATGTTGGATTCTGTGCACATATTTTCTTACCTTCATAATATCACTCACATTAACCATTGTTTTTTCACTTTTAAAACTCTCATAGAACAATTGTATATGATACATGGTAAATGGTTTATTGTGGGCCTCTATATCCCCAGAGTTAACCTGCTAATACATTTCTTACTACGGATTTATTTACTCTCACCACACACTTCACTCTATAATTAACCTATTTCCATGTGTCATCACAGAAAGACTCTATTGTTTAAATATAATCCAACTTTATCAAGTATAAAATCTTTATCTGCTATGAAAAGTAAGGCTTCTTACTTTTATGTATAAAATATTTCGTCCTGTAATTGCTGATAAACACCCTGCCCTGTACTCTTGAAATGTAGCCTAAAACTTTATTTTTATGATTAAGTCACTTGTGATCAGCAATGAAGTGAGAATTTTGCTCCCTTACAAGTACAGTCATCACAAATCCCCAAAATTAAAATTCGTAAATTCCCAGAAAATACGGCAGCCATTCCTTTGAATTTCTTTTTAGAAAAACAAAGCAAAACAAAACTGTGTTCTTGAATCAAGCTTGTTTCTCAAAGGGACCTTCTATATTCTGGAAATTGCAAAATACCAAAATGCTTGGGCCTATGAATCAAACCTTCAGAACGTTAAAGTTTTCCATTGAAATCTTACTGTACAAGTAGATTCAGCCTCATCTAGTTGTATTTCCCACAAGAAAAACACACATTACGTCAATTATAATCCTTCATAGTCAAAATTTATGTGTGTATGTATGTGCAAATGTATATTTTTAAAAAGGCAAAAACATAGAAATCAGCCATAACTGAAGAGAAACACATGCAATTAAAAACTTGCTAATTTCAAATAGCCATGAATACATCATTAAATGTAACTTGTGCTATAACTGGGCTAATTATGTCAGAAAATTTTCTTAATGGACACTGACTATGTTCTGTTAATTTTCTGTACAGCAACTGCCACGTAAATTATTAAACCAAGATGACACATTAACAGAAATTTTAATTCAGTCACTTTCAATATACCATTTGGAACTTACCATTCCCAAATGTGTAAACTTTAGACTGGAAATCCGCCAAGCTCTCAGTCTTAACTAATTTGATTAGTGAGCTAGGTTATGAATGGGCATTTTACATATTAAACATCTTTGCATGTATTATTTCATGAAGACTTATGAGCCTCACACTTAGAAGCCTAAAATAAAGTGCTGACTCCTGGGAAATCTGTGAACTCTTACAGGAGGACCCTAAGGCTAGACCAGGAGACTTATCAAAACAAATATTTAACGTATATAATAAAGATTGTTGTTAGGTGCTGTCGAGTGCCTCCACCTCAAAGGGTATGTACAACAGAATGAAACACTGTCCATCCTGTACCATGCTCACAATCCTTGCTAGGCTTGCAGACGTTTCAGGGTTATTCTTAAAGTTTCCCAGTAATATATCAGACAGTGTTTCATTGCTATTTATAAGGTTTTCAGCGTCCAATGTTTTTCGGAAGTGGATAGCCTCATCCTTCTTCTGAGTCTGTCTTAGTCTGGAAGCTCCGCTGAAACCTGTCCACCATGGGTGACCCTTCTGGTATTTGAAATACTAGAAGTATAGCCTCTAGCCTCACAGCAACACACAAGCTGTCACAGTACAACAAACTGACAGACTAGTGGATAATAAAGATTAGAAAACACTTTTTCCCCCATATTAATGAAAACAATAGTATGATTGTTTTCATGGGTGTTACAGTATGGAAGCCATGTTTTTGGAGGCCAGGTAAGAGTCTCAAATTTTGTTTATTACATTTTTAATAACCATTTTCTCTTCACAGGTTTAGAAAGTGAGATGACATTTTAAAGCTATACTGGTATGTAGGTACTTTCCTGATCCCAGACTGTCTGATAAACACCTATTCATCTTTCAAGAACCAGTTCAAGATGGCGATCTTCCGTGAAGGGTTTCTTGAGCAACATCTCCCTACTCTGTCCCCTTTAACTATCCTTCTGGGAAACCTAGACCCTTCCTCCCTATGTGTTCACAAACATTTGAATTTAAACAATAAATAAATCATAAACAAACTAAATTTGTTTTCAGAGAAGTCTTATGAAATATCAAATAAAATTCACTATAAATCCTGTGAATGCTAATAAACAATTTGTAGGACTTAGTTATGTGCTGAGCTACAGGGTAATTATTATATGTCTATAACTATAGAATAGCATATAAAATAGGAAATGTCTTATTTAACCAGGAGGAAAAAAAAGCCAATATTTAGATAAATAAACCGTTGAGTCGGATCCAACTCATAGCGACCCTTCCTTGGGTTTCCGAGGTTGTATCACTATAGAAGTAGATTTCCAACCTTCCTTCTGAGGAGTGGCTAGTGGGTTTGAACTACCAGCCTTCTGGTTAGCAGTCAAATGCCTTAGGCACTGTGCCACTGCATAAATATTGCTCACAAAAATAAAGATAATTTGTGTACACACACAGGTGTGTGTGTGTGTGTGTGTGTGCATGTGTGTTTACCTTTGAGGTCACAAGACTGTATTATACAATTTTTTTTAATGTATGTGATTTCATGCATTTCTACGCATGCATATCTTTGAGTGTGTTGTAAATGAAAACTACATATGGTACGGTTGAAAATATACTGGACTTTAAGTCAAATGTCACCAGCTGTAATTCCTAAGCTTCATAATTATATTGTTAGCTTGGACAAATTATGTTAGCTCTCTGATCTTCACTCACTTCTCCCTTTAAATGGCAAAAATGAAAAAGTCACCATCAAACTGGTCTTGAAATTAATAGGAAAGAAAGTATTGTTTAAAAAAAGTCACTATTAAATCTGTGTTTACTTATTTAGGTAATTAAAGAAGTTTTAACCTGAGATGCAAAGCTGAGGTCAGTTTTGCTTATGTTCCAAATTTAATATTACATTGAGCTTAGTCTACTCATCCAGCATGCAATTAAATACTAGTTAAGGAAGTTCCCAGTCATATGAAGCCAAAAAATATTTTCATGACACTGTCTTCAGTTGGTACAAACTGCTACATTAGCATTTTAACAAATGATCTATTTTTTTCTTATGTTTGCATGCTTCTATTTATAACTGTAAATGTATTTCTAGTTTTATATGTGTAAATCTTAAGTGAGTCATCCATAAAATAACGTTTCAGCACATAACAACTTAATGACACCACATTGTACCGAAATATATCTTTAAAAAACGCTAAAAATCAATTTCTCTGTAGTATGCCTTGTCCTAAAATATGACTATTTAATGTGTGTCTCGAAATCTGAATTAAATTCCCAAACAAAAAAGATTTTTCTTAAAATTGTGTGCCTTTTTCATTGCCAATTATGACAAAACAAATGATACTTTATTGTTGTTGTTGTTATGTGCCATGGAGTCAGCTCTGACTCATAGCGACCCCTCCTTGGGTTTCCAAGACAGTATCACTGTGGAAGTAGATTGCCCAACCTTCCTTCTGAGGAGTGGCTGGTAGGTTTGAGCCACCAGCCTTCTGGTTAGCAGTCAAGTGCCTTAGACACTACGCTACCAGAGCTCCCAATGACACTTTAGGTGTGAATAAAAGTACTATCTTTTACAATATCTACCCTTGGATACAACCCTGTGCTTTAATATTTTTAAACCTATTTATGCCAGAAAATTTAATGAGTTATCTGGCATGGATATTAAAATTTGTATCCCTAGGATAGTTAAATTCACTGAAAAGAAGAAAACTTATACAAAAATATTGCTTTTTCACCAAAAAAGTAAAATTTACTAAAAATTTTCAACACCTAGAAGATCAAAATAACTTACTATCTTTTTCCTACATTCATTTACTAACAAATCTTAATAATTAGAAAATCCTTTGGTAAGATTTATATCTAAAGGGGGACATGTTTGGAAGGAAGTCACATTTACATCTGTTTTTGAAATACATTTCAGGAAAACACACCTTAAAAGTTAAGGAAACCCTGAACATTCAAAAACGTCAAAATCAGCTACCTTAGAGGAGTAAGTTAAAAAGCCAAGAACGTAGATAAATATTACATGGCAAAGAGGGTTGGGAGTAAAATGCTGCCAAGCCACAGATGCCTAAAGCCTATTTTTCATTTTCAGTAAATTGAAAGTCCCTTTGAAACAGAATTCAGTGGAAGAAAATCATCTTAACACAAGTTAATAAAAATGTTTTCCTCAATGATAGATCAAATCTTGACCATAGTAATAAATCTATAATCATAAAATGTAATATTCTCAAGTTGAACAACCTGCGTCATTTATTTGAAAATCAAATTTGATCTTTATTGTAAATGAAACCAAAAAGCAGTTGCATGTGTCTTTGTCAGACATAAAATTGGTCACTAGAGGGCGCACATTCCCTTTCACAGCTTGTCTGGACTCCAATTTGGCTTTTCTTTCATTTTCTTATCTACATAAAATAACAGTGAGAAATGGATTTTTCATGGGAGTTCTCTTACACAGAAATGTAAAATGTTTAAAGATGTAGATAAAATGGTGTAAAAAGAACATGTTGGTAAGACACCCTCAGATGCACCATTAAAACCGCCTTCAGCCATTTTGACACAAACACACAAAAGTATCTTCAAGTCATAATACAGAAAATCCCTTGAGATAATATGCCTATATTTTGGGGAGATATGCTTAATCCAAATAATTTAGCAGCATTTGGTAGGCTGATTGATGGGAAGTTCATTAATGGGAAATCTACAGGTTGGAGAACCCACAAACACATCTGCCTGTAACAGTATTTATGTATTACGTAGATTGAGGTTTTGAATGTTAACCTTACAGTCAATTAAATTCAAAGTAAAAACAAGGGGAGAGATAGCATTTGAAAGACATTTTTCATGTCACATGCTTTCATAGGTTAAATTTTAACTCTTCCTCCATGATAACCTTGTAGATA
>NW_006921735.1:2234660-2241726 GCF_000298275.1 Orycteropus afer afer
ACCTTTAGGTTCAAAACACAGCGAAACCGTGAGCTAAGTGTCAATACCAGCTCTATCTGAATTCAAAGATTTCCACTATACAAACTTTGCTTTACTTTCTTAGAGACAAAAGGGAACCCCATCTTAATTTTTTTAAAAGAAAGAGTTCACATGAATTTCCTGTCAGTTGTTAAACAGTAGAGTCTCATAGTTATGACTGTGCCATTCTGGATTAGAGTAGAATTTGTTGGTGACTCTAAAACAAAGGCGATAATTCTGAATATTTTCATTAACCTAAACTATGGCCCTTAACTGCATGATTTATACCCTCATGGCACAGTAGTTGCACTTTACTGCTAATCATGAGGTCAGCAGTTCAAACCCACCAGCCACTTTGCAGAAGAAAGATGTGCCAATCTGCTTCTGTAAAGATTTACAGCCCTGGGATCCCTACAGGGCTCTTCTATTCTGTTCTGTGGGGTCTCTATGAGTCAGAATTTGACCTGATGGCAATGGGTTTGACTTTTGGTATACTCTCATGACATTATACAATAACTACTTTTCCCAATTTAGTATTAGTTTAGAATCATCAATAATTACCTAAAATCCCCAAATCTCCAATTTGCTGATTTATTTTCTGATGTCAGAACTGATATTTATCACAGATGAAAAAATTGTTATTACTTTATATATTGGACTTAAGACATTGGTGTGCACCAAAAATCTTGCAGTTAAAAAAACAGTTCAATTATATGGAAATCTCCTTCACGCTTTGATTTTGAAAAAGACAGCTAACATTTAAAGAAGTCATTTTCACTAAGAAAAGAGCTCTGTACTTAAAGATAGCCAAATGTTCCCTAGAGTCTAAGAGAGTTCAAGATGTAGACCCACCACAATCCAGGGTATTTATACAGTTCCCATAGAAGACCTTGGCACATCGTGAAACAATCTGGGTCAAGATTTTCATTGCAGTTAAATAATTTGATTAAATCATCTTTTAACTTCTAGTTAAAACACAACATGGGAGAGATTTTAAGAATTCAGTATCCCGAAATGGACTGTGATGGTTCAAATCTTGGCTCCTAGAAATTGTGTGATTATGAAGTCACCTGACCTTTCTGTGTGTCATTTTTTCTCAATGACAATGACATAACAATAAAATTGAACTCCTAGTACTTTTTTTTAATGCTAATCTTCATATTTTATTTTCAAGCTGTGATCAGGGTAAGTAATTTCTGGATTTATTTTTCTTTTTGCAGTGTGTCCTCCCTTTCCTTCCCCTCCCACCCCTGGTAACCAACAAAGAAAGTTTCCTTCCACGCATTTTAAGGGATAAATGAGTCAATATGTGCCAAGCATGCAGAAGGGTACTTGATGCAGGGTAGGAGACATATAAGTGTCAGCAACGTGATTATTATCTTCCACGATGCTTTCTTGGCGGGATTCAAATGAGCCCTATACCTTTTTCCACCTCTTCACCTTTGAGAGTGATGTTATTTATTAGTGGGTTTTGTTTGTTAAGGATCGATAAGCTAAAATATGGTATTGGCATCACAAATAAGGAGTGTAAGCACAATCATGGCAAAGAAAAATAAAATGAGGAAAAAAATAATCAACGGCACAATTGTTTTATTTATTCCACCCTTTAGAGGAAGGCTAAGAAAATCATGCAGCATGGGCCAAAGCCGGGCCATCGTCAATTTCTGGAAATAATGTTTGATTGGAACACAGCCATGCTTATTAATTTCCATATTATCTAGAGATGCTTTCTTGCTACAAAAGCAGATTTGCCTATTTGCAAAAGAAACTGTATGGTATGCAGGGCCTGAAATATTGAATGTCTGTTCCTTTACAGAGAAGTTTGCTGATCTCCTGTTTTAAGGAGTGAAGGTGAGATGGTTCATCTCTCCCAGCTCTTACGTGGGGCCAAAATGGAGCGGCTGACAGTAGCTATATTGTAGTACATGCTCTCAACGATATGTATCAGCTCCCCATGACCAAAAGATTAAAGTCTACATTGCTGATTCTGGATTGGGCCCCCCTTTTTTTCCTGTGAACCCAACCTAACTTTTAAACCTCATCCCTTCCTTCCTTCTTATACCCCATACTTCAGCTATGGACAAACAAAAACATATTCTTTGCTTAAGTTCTTTTAACCTACAGGCTGATCAAGAAACATGCGTTCTGACAGAACAAGGAGATACTGTGTGGTTTAAAATCAAAAAAGGTGTGTTAGGGTTGTATGCTTTCACTGTACTTATTCAATCTGTCTGCTGAGCAAACAATCCGAGAAGGTAGACTCTATGATGAAGAATGCAGCATACGGATTACAGGAAGATGCATTAACAGCCTGTAATATACAGATGATACAACTTTGCTTGCTTAAAGCAAATAAGACTTGAAGCACTTACTGATAAAGATTAGAGCCTTTAATATGGATTACACATATCTCAACATAAAGAATACAAAATATCCTCACGATTGGATCGGTAAGCAGAATCATGATGAAGAAAAGTTTGAAATTGTCAAGGATTTCATTTTATTTGGATCCACAATCAATGCTCATAGGAGCAGCAGTCAAGAAATCAAAGAATATATTGCATTGGGCGAATCTGCTGCAAAAGACCTCTTTAAAGTGTTAAAGAGCAAAGATATCACTTAGAAAATTAAGGTACACCTGACCCAAGCCATGATATTTTCAATAGTCTCATATGCATGTGAAAGGTGGACAATGAATAAGGAAGACCAGAGAAGAATTGGTGCCTTTGAATTGTGGTGTTGACAGAGAATAGTGAATAGACCATGGCCAGCCAGAAGAACAAACAAATCTGTCTTGGAAGAAGTACAGCCAGAATGCTCCTTAGAAGTGAGAATGGTGGGTCTTACGTGTTTTGGACATGATATCAGGAACACCAGTCCCTGGAGAAGGATATCATGCTTGGTAAAGTAGTTGTTGTTGTTGTTATGTACCGTCGAGTCAGCCCTGACACAAAGCGACCCCTCCTTGGGTTTCTGAGGCAGTATCACTACAGAAGTAGGATTGCCCAACCTTTCTTCTGAGGAGTGGCTGGTGGGTTTGAACCGCCAGCCTTCTGGTTAAAATGTGGAAGACTTTCAACAAGATGACTGACACAGTGGCTGAGAGAATGGGCCCAAACATAGCAATGAGTATGAGGGTGACACAGGACCAAGTAGTGTACCCAGGGTCCCAGTGAGAAGGAATGGACTGGATGGCACCTAACAGCCTAAAAATCCCTGTACCTCGGTTGTCTTTCTAAGATCCTAGGAATACACTTCTACTCTGACACACATAGGGTCACCAGGAGTCCGAAAGGACTTGAGGGAAACTGGTACTGGTTTTCTACCTCACCCTGTGTCCAATAGTTCCCTATCCTTCATTGTCCATTGAAATGTTAATTTTCCCATTGGCCTTTCCTGATGTGTTATCCATATCAACTTCCCAAGCATGAAGTGAGTTTTCCTTACATTCCTAAGTTTATCTGTACTTCCTCTTGCTATACTTGTTTATACTGCAGATTTCTGAGAGAAGGGCTAAGATAGTTCATAGTCACAGAACTACAGTGCTTTAAGGAGGCAAGGTGGAATAAGGAGCTCTAGTGGTATAAGGTTTAAGGCATTTGGCTATTAACCAAAAGGTCCATGGTTTGAACCCACCAGCTGTTCTGCAGAAGAAAGATGAGGCAGTCTGCTTTAGTAAAGACTTACAGCCTTGGACACCCAGTGGGGGTCACTATGAGTCAGAATCAATTTGATGGCAGTGAGGGTTTTTTTTTTTCCCCCCAGTGGCACAATGGTTAAATCCTGGGCTGCTAACCAAAACTTGGCAGTGTGAACACAACCAGTGACTCCTCAGGATAAAGACTTGGTGATCTGCTCCCTTAAAGATTCATAGCGACCCCTCCTTGGGTTTCTGTGGTGGTATCACTACAGAAGTAGATTGCCCGACCTTCCTTTTGAGGAGTGGCTGGTGGGTTTGAACCACCAGCCTTCTGGTTAGCAGTCAAGCGCCTTAGGCACTATGCCACCAGAGCTCCTCCCTTAAAGATGATAGCCTGGAAAATCCTGTGGGGTAGCTCTACTCTGTATAGTGGGATTGCTATAAGGTGAAATCAGCTTGAGAGCACCTACCAACAACAATGCTTTACAAATCATATTAGTTGAATGGCTATGCATATTAATAAGTAAACCAAGGTAGCTGTCACTAACTTCTTGAAATGCTGTGGACTCATATGGACTACAGGAGTGTTCAAAGAAACTTACCATACACTGGATGGTGCCTTGGACCCTGTGGGAGGCAATTTAAACTTTAAATACTCTCAGTGTGAAACCTCGCTGAGTTTAAAGGACTTCAACATGCTTTTATGTTGTGGGTCTTTAAACTTTAAATAACTTCCAGTCAGGGTTGAGAAACTACCTAGTGCAATAGGGAAAGCCATTTAAATCTGACGTGTACTTACTGCCACACTGTCATCTCCCAGCATCATGGGTTGTTTCAATCCGTCTACTTCTTTTACTGAGCATGTCAATGAACTTTAGTTAAAACACACAATTCACTGCTGCACAAAGCCAGGCATCATTTTTTATATGTATGGAATGGTGTCCTGTGTGTAGATTTATTGAGTTAAAGGCTTCTAACAAAAATAGTTGTTAGACTACACTATACAGATAAACACATAAACACCTGAGATGATCAGACGGGGTCAGTGAACAGAAGTATACTCTAGACCAAGGATAGATTCAGCTGAGGCTAATCATGTACAGACACCAGTGACACAAAATACCTGCAGTCCTTACAGAAACAATAGAAGACAGACACAGAGTAATCCCTCACAGACAACCAGACACTATGGGAGAGAGAGCCAATAGATCTACTGCTGCAGGACCATAGTACTGGGGGACACCAGACTCAACTGGCACAACAAAATACATAAAAGCATTGCTCCACATCCTACATTGGTGAGTAGCGACTGGGATCTTAAAAGCTTTCGAGTGGCCATCTAAGATGCAGCTAACGGTCTCCTAGTGTCAGAAGTGAAGAAGAATGCAAAAAAAGGGGGGGGCATTTAGAAGCAATCAGCTCTAGGACATGATGGACCTCCAGACCAGAAGAACTAGATGGTGCCTAGCTACCAATGCCAACCACTCAGGAAAGGATCAAATCTGGAGATACTGGATAGAGTGGGAGGAAAAATGTGGAACAAAATCCAAAAACTCAATAATGACCAGAGTTACTGGTCAGATGAAATCTGGTGAGACTCCCATATTTGCCATCAAGTCGGACCCAACTCATAGCGACCCCTCCTTGGGTCTCCAAGGCAGTATCACTACGGAAGTAGATTGCCCAATCTTCCTTCCAAGGAGTGGCTGGTGGGTTTGAACCGCCAGCTTTCTGGTTAGCAGTCAAGTGCCTTAGCCACTATGCTACCAGAGCTCCTAAAAAGAGATGGCTTGGCTACCTGGTGGGGAGTGGCTGGTGGGTTTGAACTGCCAGCCTTGGGTGTGGCAGATGACTGACTTAGGCCAGAAGCCATCCCTGAGGGCCCTGAAATACATTCTGCACCTGGAATAAAACTCACCCCCAGGAATGGGCTCTCAGCTCAATAGTTAACAAGATGTATAAGCAGACCACTCAACCCATGGTAATACATCCCTTAGAGCAATAGACTAGACATCTATGGTAATACATCCCTTAGAGCAATAGACCACGGGACACCAGAGGACCAACATTCAAACTGAGGAAATGCAGGACAAACAGGAGCGCATAAATATGAAGGGCACACGGGGAAGGTTGCAGGGTAGGGAGGGAGGGGGTTAGGGATGGACATGGTGAATGGGGAATGAAACTCAATGTATGCATTACATTGAATGAAAAACAAGCTCTTAAAATAAAAAAATATCAAATAATAAAAAAATAGTTGTTAGAAAGAGTCAGAATGAGAATATTTTCCCCTATAATATGAAGGAGTTCCAGGGTGGTGCAAAGGGATAACACTATGGCACACAAATCTACTCTGTCACACACATGAACTGCCTTGAGTTGGAATAGACTCTTCAGCCATTGGCATATCCTACAAAACTGGTAATTGAAAAATAACCTTACTCATGTAAGCTCATTTTCACTCCTCGGAAGGAAAGTTGGGCAATCCTACTTCCGTAGTGATAATGCCTTGGAAACCCAAGGAGGGGTCACTATGAGTCAGGGCCAACTCGACGGCAAACAACAACAACAACAACAAATGATTAATTGAGAAATCAACACTCTTCAAAAGAAAGGATGTAACTTTTTTACATCTATGATCAAAACCAGAGGCAAATATAATAGAATTTACACAGTGTGAGGGCAAACAACGAAGACCCTATAAATTCCATTTTAGAGGTAGAGAAAGATTCTCAGATTAATTGACTTGCTTAAGTCACAAAGTTTATGAAATGTACAAGTCAAGGCCAAAGACTATCTGCACTCATTTGCCCATTTACTCTCAGATCTATTCTCCATCTTTTTGATGATCTCCCTGTAGCAAGGAAATTTACATTTCCCCAATAGTCCTTGCCTCTGGCTGGTAGGTAGATTTGGCCAACTGGAGGCACTGGCAGACTACTGGAGGGCACAAATAATAGGAAAGTCAAAGTATTTGTCCTTCTCACTTTACCTTGGGTGGCATTTTTCAAGTGGCTGCATCTCCAATGTAGCTTCTGTTAGACCCTTCTTCCAGGGTCCAAGCTTCTGTCTGGCAGTCTTAATTAGAGAAAGCACAGCTACTGGGCTCTGATAACATCACCATCTGTCCCATTTTTTCTTCAGCCCTAGGGATCCAACAGCTTCCTGATGTTGCTATTTTTTTTAGCTGCCCCACCATCCCCTGTGCTGCTACAGCTTTCCAACATCTGCTTAACCAAATCTCCATATTATATTTCCTGTTTGAACCATCTAGATTATTTTCTGACAAGACTATGACAAAATACAAATATCCATTCAATATAGGAGCTCTGGTAGCATAGTGGCTAAAGCACTTGACTGCTAACCAGAAGGCTGGCGGTTCAAACCCACCAGCCACTCCTCGGAAGG
>NW_006921735.1:2242822-2249417 GCF_000298275.1 Orycteropus afer afer
GGAGCAAGGCTTCAGAGTTAGGCAGCAGAAAATCATGAAGGAATTTCTGGTCCACACATTTCAAGAATTATGAGCTGAGGACTGATGCAATAAAAGCTGTATTTTAAGGTATTTTTGAAGATATCTCCTTGGAGGCTGTGAAAGCCTGAATGAGTAGGACGAGACTAGAGGCAGATGATTCAGCTAGGAATTTGAAGCAGAAAATTATTGGAGGGTAAACTAGGGTTTCAAACCTACCAGCCACTCCACAGAAGGAAGATGGGGCAATCTATTTCCGTAAAGATTTACCTCCTTGGAAGCCCAATGGGGGTCACTATGAGTTGGAATTGACTTGATAGCAGTGGGCTTTTTTAACAAAAATCTAAGCTAAAAAGGAAGGAAGGAACAAAAGAGAATTGATCAAAAGAGAATTGAGCAGGATTTATTGATGTGGCAGATATCAGGACCACTGTGAATGGCTGTAAAGGGTTGTTTGCTGCAAAACTCCAGGGGGCACCATTATGATAGATCCTGATACGAACAGTACTTGCTATAGTCAGGAAATCTAAACTTCAGCATCGTGTTTTAGAATCCTACAAGAAATCTAGGTATTCCGTGGCCAATTTGTTCAGAAGAGGATGGCCCCATCCCTCTTCCCAGTCTGTCTTAGTCTGCAATCTCCACTGAAATCGGTCTATTGAATGTGACTGTGCTGATACTTGAAATACCAGTGGCATAACTTCCAGCCTCACAGCAACAGGTGAACCACTACAGTATGCCAAACTGACAAACAAATGGTGGTCAGACTTCATCTCACCTACTTTGGTCATGTTATCAGAAGGGACCATCCCTGGAGAAGGATATTATGCTTGGTAAAGTAGAAAGTCAAAGAAAAAGGAGAAGACCCTCACTGAGATGGATTGATACAGTGGCTGCAGTGATGGGCTCAAGCACAGCAAGGATTATAAAGATGGTGCAGCACTGGGCAGTTTTTCGTTCTGTTGTACATAGGGTTGCTATGATCCAGAACCAACTCAGCACCTAACAACAACAACAACAAATCTAGTAGCTTTTACCTATGCCAACCACTCAGGAAAGGATCAAATCTGGAGATCCTGGATAGAGTAGGAGGGAAAACGTGGAACAAGATCCAAAAACTCAATGATGACCAGAATTACCAGTCAGATGAAATTCGGTGAAACTCCCAATACTACGGCCCTGGAATACATTCTGCGCCTGGAATAAAACTCATCCCCAGGGACAGGCTCTCAGCCCAATAGTTAACAAGATGTACATGCAGACCACTCAACCCAGAATAACGCACCCACATACTCTATGGTAATACATCCCTTAGAGCAATAGACCATGGGACACCAGGGGACAAACATTCACACTAAGGAAATGCAGGACAAACAAGAGCACATAAATATGAGGGGCACAGGGGGAGGGTTATAGGATAGGGAGGGGAGGAGACTGGGTTAGGGTTGTGCATGGTGAATGGGGACTGAAACTAAATGCATGCATTATGTTGAATGTAAAACAAGCTCTTAAAATTAAAAAAAAAAAATCTAGGAGCTTTGGTGGCACTGTAGTGAAGGCTCAGCTGCTATCTGAAAGGAGTCGGCAGTTCAAAGCCACCAGCCAATCTAGGGAGAGAAAGATATGGCAGTTGGATTCAGTAAAGATTCACAGACTTGGAAACCCTATATGGCAGTTCTATTCTGTATGATCAGGGCACTGTGAATTGGAATCAACTTGATGACAATAGGTTTGGGATTGTTTGTTTGTTTTTTGGGTAAGAAATCTAGATGCACATTGCCATTACATAGGTGTGGGAATCAGGAGAAAAGTGGGTCTAAAGATAGTTATTTGGGAATCCTCAGATATACATAACTGGTAAAGCCAAGATCACCAATGATATTGCCAGGGAATTCAGTATCAGGAAGAGAAAATGAAACAAAAAGTTGGGTTTTATTTTTTTTTTGGAGACTAACATTAAAGGGACAGCTCCAGGAGACTGAGAAGGTATAATTGGAAGGCCAGAAGGAGAAAAGAAACAGGAAAGAACACTGTCCCAAAAACTGACAGACAGGAAAATTTCAAGGGACTAATCACCACTGTCAAGCACAGTACAAAGGTCAAGAAGCATAAGAACTGAAAAATGACCTTTGGAGCTGACAGTTAAGGAGCTCTCTGGCGACCATGCTGAGAACAGTTTCAGGGCTTGATATCTAGTATGCGGAGCGGGGGATGAAAGAGAGAAGTAAGGGAATGGAGATGTCTCAGATGTTCCGATTAAAAATAAATTGTTCTTTGCACTCAAGCTATCTTTCTTCTTTTAGACAAGTAAAGTGATATTACCAGTTTCTTCACACAAGACATAAACAAAAGTGTGTATCACAGCTATGGACATGTGGCCTTGACTTTCTCCCTGTTAGGATTCCCTCATTCCTTGCTTTCCACAAGAGTACATATTCACACAGCTGCCATAGCTATAGATCCAGGAGTCTGATGGATCTCATGGGACAAGTTCCCGCTAGAGTGCATTTCAGTTCAAATCATTTATTGGTCATCAGCAATATGGAAGGCTCTATACCAGGTCAGGGATAGGGTATGATCTCTGACCCAGGAAGCTAGTAGAAGGTGAAACAGGCATATAGATGAAGGATGCTCTAAACCATTAATTTACAAATTGTGGACCTCAAACTAGCAGCATCAGCATCACCTAGGAAATGGTTAGAAATGAGAATTCTCAGGCTCACCCTAAATCAAATGAATCAGAAACCCAGGCAATGCGGTGGGGACAGGCACAGTGTTTTAATAAGTTCTCCAGGTAATGCTAATGCATGTTAAAGTAAGAGAACTACTGTTCTTGTGAAAGGGTTCTGAAATTTCATGGTGTATCAGAATGCCCTGTTGTTGTTATGTGCTGTCAAGTCGGCCCTGACTCATAGCGACCCCTCCTTGAGTTTCCAAGGCAGTATCACTGCGGAAGTAGATTGCCCCATCTTCCTTCTGAGGAGTGGCCGGTGGGTTTGAACCACCAGCCTTCTGGTTAGCAGTCAAGTGCTTTAGGCACTACGCTACCAGAGCTCCCTCCGAATGCCCTAGGGAGCATGAAAAACATTGATGAGTTGGTTCATCTAGAGAGTTTCTCAATCAGTATGTCTGGATGTTGTTGTTGTTAGGTGCCATAGAATTGTGTCTGACTCATAACGAACCTATATACAACAGAACAAAACACTGCTTGTTCCTGTGCCATTCTCACAATCGCTGCTGCTTTTGATCCCATTTTTGAAGCTACTGTGTCAATCCATCTTACTGAGGGTCTTTCGCTTTTCCTCTGGTCCTCCACTTTACCAAGCATGATATTCTTTTCCAGGGACTAGTTCTTGCTGATAATTTGTCCAAAGTATGTGAGTTGAAGTCTCTCCATTCTCACTTCTAGGGAGCATTGGGGCTATACTTCTTCCAAGACAAATTTTTTTCAATCTTCTGGCAGTCCATGATAAATTCAATATTCTATGAATACCACAATTTAAAGACAATAATTCTTTGGTCTCCCTTATTCATTGTCCAGCTTTCACATGCATATGAGGCTATTGAAAATACCATGTTCTGGGTCAGGCACACCTTAGTCCTCAAAGTGACATCTTTGCTCATTAACACTTAAGAGAGGACTTTTGCAGATTTGCTCAATCCATTACATCCTTTGATTTCTTGACTGGATGCTTCCATGTGCATTGATAGTGGATCCAAGTAAAATGAAATCTTTGACAACTTCAATCTTTTCTCCATTTATCGTGATGCTGCTTACTGGTGTAGTTGTGAGAACTTTTATTTTCTTTGTGTTGAGATGTAATTCAAACTGAAGACGTTAGTCTTTGATTTTCATCAGTTAATGCTTCAAGTCTTCTTCACTTTAAGCAAGCAAAGTTGTGTTGCTTGCATATCGCAGGTTGTTAATGAGTTGGCCTTAAATCCTGGTGCTGTGTTCTTCTTAAGATAGTCTAGCTCAGGTTACAGACTGAACAAGCATGGTGAAAGGATCCAACCATGATGCACACCTTTTCTGAGTTTAAAATACACAGTATCCCCTTTTACTATTTGAATGACTGCCTCCTTGTCTATGTACAGGTTCTGCATGAGCACAATTAAGCGTTCTGGAATTCCCGTTCTTCGCAATGTTATCTATAATTTGTTATGATCTACACAGTCTTTGCATAGTCAACATACAGGCGAACACCCTTCTGGTATTCTCTGCTTTAGCCATAATCTCTCAGACACCAGCAATTACATCCCCATTCCACATCCTCTCCTGAATCAGGCTTAAATTTCTGGCATTCCCTATCAATGTACTGCTGCATCCATTTTTGTATTATCTTCTGCAAAATTTTACTTGTGTGAGTACTAATGATAACATTCGATAATTTCCACGTTCTGTTGGATCACCTTTCTCTGCAGGGGCCACAAATAGAGATCACTTCCAGTCGGTAATCCTAGGAGCCGTCTTCAAAATTTCTTTTCATAGACTGGTGAGCACCTCCAGGGTTCTATCCGTTTGTCAAAAGATCTCAATTGGTATTCCATCAATTCCTGAATCCTTGTTTTTCCCCAATGTCTTCAGTGCAGATTCAACTTCTTCCTTAGATAAAATTGTTTCTTGATCATATGCTGCTTCCTGAACACTGACCAATTCTTTCTTTTTTGTTTTTTTAATGCCTTTTATTGAAATATAATTTATGTACAGTGAAATACACAAAATTAAAGTGACATGGGTCAATGCTTTTTTTTTTTTTTTTGCAGTTTTCCTTTTGGTAGCATAGTGCCTAAGGCACTTGACTGCTTACCAGAAGGCTGGAGGTTCAAACCCACCAGCCACTCCTCAGAAGGAAGGTTGGGCAATCTACTTCCATATTGATACCCAAGGAGGGGTCGCTATGAGTCAGGTCCAACTTGATGGCACATAACAACGCAACAACAAGTGTTCCCTCCCCTTCCCTCCTACCTCTGGCAACCAACAAAGAAAGTTTCCTTCCATATATAAACCTTTCCTTGATTTTTTACAATAATGAACTAATACTACATTTGTCTTTCTGAGATTGACTTATTTCACTCAGCAAAATGTCCTCCAAGTTCATCCATGTTATACAGTGTTTTGCAGATTCTACATTATTCTTTAGTGCTGCATAGCATTCCATTGTGTGTATGTACCATAGTTTGGTCATCCACTCTTCCGTTGATGGGCACGTAGGTTGTTTCCATCTTTTTGCTATTGTCAATAGTGATGTGATGAACATGGGTGTGCATATATCTGTTCCTGTCCTGGCTTTCACCTCTCTAGGATATATACCTAGTAATGGTATTGCTGGGTCAAATAGTATCTCCAATTCCAGCTTTCTAAGGAATTGCCATACTGCTTTCCACAGTGGTTGTATCACTTCACAGTCCCACCAGAAATGTATGAGAGTCCAAATCTCCCCACATCCCCACCAGCATTTGTTATTTTCGTCTCATTAAACCTTGCCATCTGTGCTGGGGTGAGATTGTATCTCATTGTTGTTTTGATTTGCATCTCTCTGATGGCCAATGATCATGAGCATCTTTTCATGTGTTTGCTGGCCACCCGAATATCCTCTTTGCTGAAGTGTCTGTTCATGTCTTCTGCCCATTTTTCAATTGGATTGTTAATTCCTTTGCTGTTGAGGCACTGGAGTTTTCTATAAAACTTAGAGATAAGTACCTTGCCAGATGTGTAATTATTGGCAAGTATGAATTTGTTGCTGCATTTTGTTATGTGCTTTTTTGTGGTGTTGATTTCTTTGTTCCATGTAATTTACTGTGGTGAGCTCATTTTGTTTACAAATCAGGTTATCACTTTCTTTGTTGCTATTGTTTAGGTATTTGCTAAATATTTGTGCTGGTTCTCTTTTATATTTTGATGTGAAGGTTTATCATTTTTCTTTGAAATTACCCTGTGATTTATAGTTTTCTTCCCAAGTTTAGAACAGTCCATTCTATCTTGTAGTTGTCTTGACTTCTCTACCATCTAGAAGTTCTGTAACTACACAGTTTTTTTCCCCTCTTTTTGGTTTGTAGTTGTCCTCATTTGTCAATAAATGTCTCTGGTTCCCTGTTTACAATTGTGTAGGCTTATTTGCTTTGTATACTTCCATAGCTGAGTTGGTTTCTGGATTATGTCATCATGTATGTTAGTGGTCAGTTGTTGTTTGCTGTTGTTGCTCCTCTGTCCAAAGGACTTCCTTTAGCATCTCTTGTAAGGTTGGTCTGGTTTTAACAAATTCCCTTAATTTCTGTTTATCTGAAAATGTCCTAATTTCACCATGATATTTGAGGTATAATTTTGCTGGATACATAATTCTTGGTTGGAAATTTTTCTCTTTTAGGGTTTTATATATACCATCCCATTACCTTCTTGCCTGCATGATTTCTTCTGAGAAATCCAAGCTTATTCTTATTGGTTGCTCCTTGTAGGTAACTTCGTTTTTCCCATGCTACTTTCAGGATTCTTTCTTTGTCTTTGGTTTTGGTGAGTTTGATGATGATATGTCTTGGTGATTTTCTTTTGTGGTCTATCCTGTTTGGGGTTCATTGG
>NW_006921735.1:2250622-2254523 GCF_000298275.1 Orycteropus afer afer
TCTTGTCAAATCTCAGGGCTCCAGGATTATCTTCTGTATTTCTGTCAATTGGTTTCTCATTTCTTTGTTGAAGAGGGTCTGTGGAGCTTGTTTGCCTTTTCCGCCATCTTACCAGTAGTCCCTGACCAATTCTTTTTGGTACTGTAACTCTGTCTATTCCTTCCATTTTCTTTTGATGCTTCCTGTGTCATTCAATATTTTGCCCATAGATTTCTTCAGTATTTAATTTATTTTCTTGAGTTCTTTCAGCTTGCAAAATTCTGAGTGTGTTCTCCTCTTTTGGCTTTCTAACTCCAGGTCTTTGCATACTTCCTTATAATACTTTACTTTGTCTTCTCGAGCCACCCTTTGAAATCTTCTGTTCGGCTTTTATTTCATCATTTCTTCCTTTTCCTTTAGGTACTCTATGTTCAAGAGAAAGTTTGAGTCTTTTCTGACGCCCCCTTTGGTCTTTTTTTCTTTTCTTTTATCTCATAGCTTTGTTTGCATTTTCTTCACTTCAACTTGAACTTGCATACAAGCAATCAATCGTCTATTGTCCAGTCAGCCCCTGGTCTTGTTTTGACTGATGATATTGAGCTTCTCCATCATGCCTTTCCACAGACATACATGATTTGATTCCTGTGTATGTGCCATCTAGCAAAGTCCACATGTACAGTCACCAATTATGTTGTTGGAAAATGGTATTTCCACTGAATAAGTCATTTTTCTTGCAAAATTCTGACAAGCAATATCTGATGTCATTTCTATCACCAAAGCCATCTTTTTAAACTACGGATGCTTTTTCTTTGTTTTCAACTGTTGTATTCCAATCACCATTAATTATCAATGCATCTTTATTGCATGTTTGAGCCATTTTATACTGCAGGAGATGGTAAAAAATACTAAATTTCTTCATCTTGGCTTTGTTGATTGGTGCATAAATTTACATAATAGTCATATTAACTGGTTTTCCTTACAGGTATATGGATTTTATCCTACCATTGGCAGTGTTATATTTCAGGATAGATTTTGAAATGTTCTTAATTGTCCTATTCAAAATGGCTAATATCAATCAATTTCACCTCACTAGTACCAAAGATAGGAGCTTTGGTGGCATAGTACCTAAGGTATTTGACTGCTAACCAGAAGGCTGGCAGTTCAAACCCAGCAGCCGCTCCTTGGAAGGAAGATTGGGCAATCTACTTCCATAGAGATAGCACCTCAGAAACCCAAGGAGGGGTCGCTATGAGTTGGATCTGACCCAAAGGCTGTGAGTACCTAAGATATCAATCTTCATGTACCCTATTTCATCTTCTACAACTTCCAATTTTCTTAGATCCATACTTCATACATTCTGTGTTCTGATTATAATTGGGTGTTGCAGCTGTTCTCATTTTGAGTTGTGCTACATCAACAAATGAAGGTCTCAAAATCATTACTCCATCCATGTCATTATGGCTGACTCTAGTTTGAGTCATAGTTTGAGTGTTTTCCAACCTGAGGGGCTCATTTTCCAGCACTATATCCATGGTTCACTGCTATCTATAAGATTTCCACTGGCTGATTTTTTTCAGAAGTAGATCATCAGGTCCCTCTTCCCAGTCTGTCTTAGTCTGGAAACTCCCCTAAAATCTGTACACCATGGGTGACCCTGCTTTTATTTGAAATATGAGTGGCATACCTTCTAGTATCATAGCACCACATAAGACACCACAGTATTACAAACTGACTGACACTTGGTAGAGATCTGGGTGGACTCCACAAATTTTTGTACTTAACAAGTTCCTAACTGATTCTGTACTTTTACAGAACTTTGAGTATCACAGCTATAAGAATTCCCTAGCCCCTTAACATACATGAGAATTCACATTCCTACATTCTTTAAAATGTTTTGAAATATTAAATGGATGGTCATCCTTTGCCTGATCTGAAGATGATCTTTTATGCAGGGTTACTATTCATCAAAAATAATTTCTAAACTGAAATTTGCATTTATGACCAAGGTCATTTGACTGCAATGCATAAAATAAGTGTGGCATCATGGTTATAACACTGGAATGGAAAAAAGGAGACATAGCAGTAGTCCTTATTTTGCTACTGAAGACAAGTTATTTAACCTTTCTAGACCTCAATTAACCTATAACAGTGGACAAGTCTATCTCTTTAAGAAAATAAAAGCAAAGCATCTAAAATGTTTTATTTTTCTGGGCTTGTACCAAGGGGCAAAAATATTATTGCAAGTTAAAGTTGAATTTGAAAACAATTAGAATGAGTCCATGGGAGCGAAAATGTGACCTTGATTACGTCTCACCTGAATTCAGAGACCATCTCAAGAACAGATTTGATGGATTGAACACCAATGACCAAAAACCAGATGAACTGTGGTATGACATCAAGAACATCATCCATGAAGAAAGCAAAAAATGTCATTAAAAAGACAGGAAAGGAAGAAAAGACCAAAATGGATGTCAGAAGAGACTTTGAAACTTGCCTGTGAATGGAAAGTAGCTAAAGCACATGGAAGAAATTACAAGATAAAAGAGCTGAACAGAAGATTTCAAAGAGCAGCTCGAGAGCACAAAGTCAATTATTGTAATGAAATGTGCAAAGACCTGAAGTTAGAAAGCCAAAAGGGAAAAACATGCATGGAATTTCTCAAGCTGAAAGAAATGAAGAAAAAATTCAAGCCTCGAGTTGCAATACTGAAAGATTATATGAGCAAAATATTGAATGATGCAGGAAACATCAAAAGAAGATGGAAGGAATACACAGAGTCACTGTACCAAATAGAATTGGTAGATGTTCATCTATTTCAGGAGGTGGCATATGCTCAAGAACCAATGGTATTAAAAGAAGAAGTCAAAACTGCACTGAAGGCATTGGCACAAAACAAGGCTCCAGGAATTGATGGTACAGACAATGAGATATTTCAATAGACAGATGCCGCACTAGTGGCACTTACTCTTCTATGCCAAGAAATTTGGAAAACAGCTACCTGGCCAATGGACTGGAAGAGATCTATATTTGTGCCCATTCCAAAGAAATGTGATCCAACAGAATGTGGAAATTATCGAACAATATCATTAATATCACATGCAAGTAAAATATTGCAGAAGATAATTCAAAAGCAGTTGCAGCAGTATATTGACAGGGAACTTCCAGAAATGCAAGCTGGATTCAGAAGAGGGTGTGGAATGAGGGATATTATTGCTGGTGTCAGTTGAATCTTAGCTGAAAGCAAAGAATACCAGAAAAATGTTCACTTGTGTTTTATTAACTTTCTAAAAGCATTTGACTCTGTTGATCATATTTTGTTTTTGAGAAGAATGGGAATCCCAGAACACTTAATTGTGCTCATGAGGAACCTGTACATAGACCAGGAGGCTGTCATTTGAAAAGAACAAGGAGATAGTGCTTGGTTTGAAATCAGGAAGGGAGTATGTCTGAGCTGGATCCTTTCACCATATTTATTCAATCTGTTTGCTGAGTGAACAATCCAAGAAGATGGACTATATGAAGAAGAATGGGGCCTCAGGACTGGAGGAAGACTCATTAACAATCTGCCATATGCAGATGACACAACTGTGCTTGCTGAAAGTGATGAAGACTTAACGCACTTACTGATGAAGATTAAAGACTGCAGTCTTCACTTGGATTATACCTCAACAATAAGAAAATGAAAATCCTCACAACTGGACCAATAAGCAGCATCATGATAAATGGAGAAAAGATTGAAGTTGTCAGTGATTTCATATAACTTTGATCCGCAATCAACACCAATGGAAGCAGCAGTCAAAAAATCAGAGAATGTATTGCACTGGGCAAATCTGCTGCAGAAGCCTCTTTAACATGCGGAAGAGCAAAGATGTCTCCTTGAAGACTAAAGTGTGCCTAACCCAAGCCATGGTATTTTCAATTG
>NW_006921735.1:2255743-2258105 GCF_000298275.1 Orycteropus afer afer
ATACACATAATATATGCATACACATATCAACCTGGTATCAGTCATAACAACAAAGAAAGAAAATTAAAAATTAAGCTGAAAAAAACTGAATAAAAATAATAATGTAGGTCTGTATTTGTCTGGGGTCCCTATGTGGGACAAAAAAATGTTGAACATGTTCGGTTGCTAACCCAAACATTGGTAGTCCGAGTCCACCACAAAACACCTCGGAATAAAGGCCTGGCAACCTACTTTCAAAAACTCAAACTTTGAAAAGTCTATGGAGCACAGGTCTGCCCCGACACACATGGGATTCCCACTAGTTGCAATCAACTCAACAGCAACTGGTTATCGGTTACTAGTGATTGTCTAGGCAAATTTCTCCTGCCATTTACTAAGCAGGTGGGGCATGACAAGAGAAAGCAAACTTACACTGGAGGAGATAGAGACTATGCAAACTTAGGCTTTCCTGAATGCCTCCATACTTCCATTGCTGTCAGTCACTTATTCGTTAATACCTTGCTTGAGAAAATGACCTTTTTAAGCTGACATTTACTTAAAAAAAAAAAAAAAAGGAAAAGAATTCAATTTGCCATAGGTTTCACCTGGTCGATACAAGACTGTAAATGAAAGCTTTTGTTAAAAGTCTCAAAATAACTGCTACATGATTAGGAACTAATCTCCTGGATAAATGCCAATTAACTAGATAATGGAGCTGGTTTTAACCTAGTCTCAGTTCTGTACTCTGATAATTACCTATATGCAAAATACTGTCACTGAACTGCAGGGATAATTTAGGATTAAAAATAATTACCTTATGGCCTTAGATCATCAAACACTTTTTTATTTCTCAGTCGACGGATGACAATTTATGCGGTAAATATGGCATATGTAGTAACTGCATAATAATTAAGGATCCACCTAAATACATCTTAGATAATTAAGTAACTACAGTGTGGTGCCAAGCTGAATTATAAATCCTTTTATAGTGCTGAGTGGTTAAGCGTTCAACTGCTAACCCAAAAGCAGACAGTTTGAACTTACCAGCTGCTCTGGGGGAGAAAGATGTGGCAGTCTGCTTCCGTAGAGATTTACAGCTTTGGAAATCCTAGGGGCCGCCTCTACTCTGTCTTATAGGGTGGGTATGAGTCAGAATTGACTTGAAAGCAGTGGGTTTTGTTTTTGTGGGTTTTAACATGCAAAACTAGAATCATTAAAGATTACTTGAATGTTCTTGTGTTTGTTATTAAGAACGCCTTCATGAATCACTAGGTACCATTCTTAAATGATATTGGAGTGCCAAGTATAGTGATCACAATTAGTTGAACTATATCATTTACTCTTTGCACTGATATTTATTGTTTGTTTGTTATATACATGACATTATTATGTAACCTAAGTAAAATATATAGAAGTATTGTTACAAGTGGCCAAGTGGTGTAAAAAGTTAAGTGTGTGATGAGTAAGCCAAAGGTTTGCAGTTCAAACCCAGTGAGAGGCCTTGGAGGACAGGAGGGAATGCTTCTAAAAGGTCACATCCTTAAAAAAACCTACTGTTCCATAGAGCAGTTCTACTCTGTACACATGAGGCCATGCACTGAAACTGACTCAAGGGCTACTAACAACAGCAGCAATAGCTGATGAAGATGGGAAAAATTTACACATGTGACATTAAAACATCCAGCACACAGCAGATGATTATAATTGCTGTCAATGAGTTGTACACCTGTAAAACATTGAACTGGCAACAACTGTGTGAGATAGATAGATATAGATAAGAGCAGCTGCTGGGGCTGCTTATGTATGACCAAAAACGACCTCATGGAATTTGGTTCCTTGGTTTCAAACTTTAGGGTCATAGTTTTACGGTACAATTCAGTTTATGGGCCTAAAAACATATTTAATCTTTCTACTCTGCCTTCAAATTTGATGCATAGTGGTTGGGGTCATAAAAACTTGCAAGCTGCCATCCAAGGCACACTGATTGGTCTCTGTTCCCCAAGAACAACAGAGGAAGTAGAGGAGTCAGGAATAGGAGTAGAATGTGGGATGTGTGGGTAATTGCCTCCATGAACAACCACCTCCTTTGCCACGAGACCAGAAAAACTGGATGGTCCCTGGTTACCATTGCTGCATATTTTGATAAAAGCTCTACAGAAGAATTCTGATCCAAAAGGGGAGGATGCAGAACAGAATTTCAAACTCCCATGGACTCTAGGCTTTCTGGAGCCATGGAGGGTAGATGATCTTCTGAAACTAATGCCCTGAGATCATCTTTAAACCTTAAACCAAAAATATCCCCTGAAGAAAACAGAACAACAGTTTATCTTAACTGTTGTTGTTGTTGTTTGCCGTCGAGTCAGCCCCGACTCATAGCGACCCC
>NW_006921735.1:2258205-2270563 GCF_000298275.1 Orycteropus afer afer
GAGGAGTGGCTGGTGGGTTTGAACCGCCAGCCTTCTGGTGAGCAGTCAAGTGCTTTAGGCACTATGCTACCAGAGCTCTAAAAAAAAAAAAAAAAGTCTGCCTTGAACATTATGATCTTTTAAGAACTATCTATATAGGATCAAAGTGACAAAAGCATCTCGAAAGATTAGATAGGAACCTTAAGGGACAGTTAATTTATGTTAATGAGGGAGGAACAACTCAGAAAATGAGGGTGAGAATATTTACGTAATTTGAAGAATGCAATCAACGTCACTAAATGGTACGTGTTGAAACTGTTGAATTGGTGTATGGTTTTGCTATATATATTCTCAACAACAACAAAATAAATAGATAAAATTATTTTTTAAAAAAAGTAGCAAAAAAAGGTTATGCAATTTACTGGCTTGGAAAGATTTAGGGGGTGTTGGTAATAAAATAAGATTAGAAATTATACTGATACCATAAAAAAGACCTTGTATTTTATGCTGAGACAATTAGTGTTATGGGGTTCTCAGGTCCAGAGGATCAGCATAAAAGCAACAGGTAGGTATATTCATTTGAGATACATTAATTAAGAAAGAGGGCAAAGCATCATCAAAGGGAAGTGTCTGGCTCGAGTTAGAGAGTTGGCAGTTATAATGATTGGAAAAAGACTGAAATGATAGCAGTGGGCCAATAATACAGTGAAGTAATGATAAATAAAGAGGAAGGTAAGATACAGAGATTGACAAAAATGGGTAAGTCAGGAAGTGAATTATGTTTTGAAGAAGAACAGAAGAGTTTAATTTCTTATATACATTAATTATGAGATAATGTTTATTATGCTTTTTTCCCCATATATATTAAAGGACCTCATCTCCACCATTACCACCACAATCACCAGCATTGCCACCACCATCACTGGTCCACCACCTTTACCACTTTCAACACCAGCTCAGTCACCACTACTACTACCACCACTCCTCCATGTCCAACACTTATCTCCACCACCAACACCACTTCTACCCACATCATCACCACCACTTCCAAAACCACCACCACTGATATCTCCATAACTATTACCACTGCAGCCTCCGCCTCTATCATCTTCAACTCTGCCACCATGGCCAACACCACCAACGACACTACTACCAACATCACTTTTATCATCACCTCCACCTCCATCACTTCCACCATAACCAAACAAGAATAACAACAACTATCACAGTTGTCGAATGCTTATTTCTTCACAAGCACTACCTTAAACACTTCTTACTTAATCCTTAGAGTGTTTTATAAAGTAATGATTCTAAATTAGAGACTCAGATACTTGCCTGAGATTATAAAATAGGAATTAAAACAGGCAGTAATTCTAATTTCAAAACAAATCATTCTTGCAATATTTGCTTCTCCTTTAGACATATAGGCAATGGATTATAATAACTAAATCTGTGCAGCATATTAATAACTATGTATGGTTCACTGGAGGGAAAAATGTTTGGATTTGATAAAAATAAAAATTGCAGTAATGGTTGGATGCACGGAGGGAAGTACACACATCTTAGCTGTAGAGATACTAAAGTGAAATTTGAGGAAGAAAGTCAATATGGAGCTATACAATTTAGGAGGCATTCACTTAGAGGCCAGACTTGAATCAGTGAGATGAGACAGTTCAGATAAGGAAGTCAGAAGGGTAACAAGATAGGTTTATGGGATACTCCCAGAGGAATTAAGCAGAAGGATTAAAGCAGGTCAGGTAAAGAGAGATAGAAGGAGAACTGGTAACTGGCATGTCATAGAAGCTGAAAGAAGACATGATTTTAAAAAGAACAGCATTCCATAGATAGTCAAGGATATAGTGTTCATGTTTAAAATGCAGCATGAATAGAGTAGTCACATTTAAATTTTAGCTGTTCTCATATGAGACAAGAGAAGGACATACTGGCCACTACAAAGCTTTCATTCACATTTGCATGATGCCTTCATGAGCACTGCATCCTATTCAATCAGGTTCCATCCTGTAAACAATTCTCAATCACTAAATTTAATTATCTACTCATGTTTGCTCTTTTACTTTCTAAGTTCAAAGAGTCTAAATTCATTAATCTAAGAGTGTCCATATACTTATACTGTTCAGATCCAGATGTTTCCGAGAGTGAAAGTTAGAGCTTCCATAATTATGCTCAGAAAACAGGTATAACCTGGAATGGCTTCAGGCAAACCAAGACAGAAGGTCACTCAAGTCATAGATGAATAGAGATACATTTTACTCCAAATTCATGTTCTGTAACCAGAATGCCTGAGATAAAATTCTTGCTCAGGCACTCTGTAGCTACCTGTGTGTCATAGTAATAACAGCAATACCTACCTTGAATGGTTATGGACATGAATACATAAACTATGCAGATAAAGTCTTTAATCTAGTTTTCAGAACATAATAAAATACTCAATATGTGTTAGCTTTTATTTAAGCGATCTATTTTTATGTTCCTGTTTTGATATCTCATTCCAAGCACTAACAAAAACTGCTGAGAGCATATGATACAAATGGAATTTCAGAGACAACATCTTTCACCAGTAGCTACTGTTGTCTATAAATGAAAAAGAAGTCAATACACATTTATCTAAGCAAAAGCATTCTCCAAACAGGAGCAAAGAATAAGCTTTTGATGACACTGATTGAGGAGAACCAACTTGCTCTGGTAATTTGTGTATTAGATGGGACCTCAAAGCATTATGAGGGTGAGGTAACTCGATTTCTAAATACTCTGTTGGGAGAACTGTTGGAGAACTATTACATTTTTGCAACTAATCACAGATTCCTATGAGCACCAAGCTTCTTCTGTAGAACCATATTTAACATGACTATAAAGAAATGAATATATGTGCTATTAGGATGTTTAAAAAGTAAATTCATTAAGAGTCTTACTGATTTATTTTTGCCAGTAGATGTTTTCTCCATCAATGAATGTTAAAATTTCAACTACAATCATGAGGAGTCCTTGAAAGTTTTCGTCCCAAAGAGAAGTTCGACAAGTTTGAGAATGGTTTGACTTTGGTGGCGTAGTGCCTAAGGCATTTGACTGCTAACCAGAAGGCTGGCAGTTCAAACCCACCAGCCACTCCTCGGAAGGAAGGTTGGGCAATCTATTTCTGTAGGGACACCGCCTCGGAAACCCAAGGAGGAGTCACCATGAGTCAGATCCGACTCAATAGCAGTGAGTTTGGTTTTGGTTTGGTTTGACTAGAGAAGGGGTCCAAAATTTTTTCAGTGAAGGACCAGATGCTAAAAATGTTATGCTTTGTGGCACATAAAGTCTCTGTCACAACCACTCTGCTGTTGTGTTGTAAAAGCAGCCATCAATAATATGTAATGCAGCTGTGTGACTGTGTTCCAATAAAACCTTATGGATGGAAACTGAAATTTGAATTTCATATCATTTTTATGTCATAAATATTATACTTCCTTTGATTTTTTTCAAGCTTTGAGAAATGCAAAAGACAAGCCATCCACACAAAACCTAGGAGTAGGCTGGATTTGGCTTGTAGGCCATAGTTTGCCAACCTCTTGAATAGAGAATTCATTCAGACAAGCAGTCCCTCCCTAGAAGAAAAGGTCCAGTTATTTGCTTTGAAATTATCAAATTAGATTACAAGCCACAAATTAACAGAAAAGTATGAAATTCCAAATAATGTATTTGGATAATTTTTCTAGAGTTTTTTTCCTTTTTCTAGAACAGCTAACATCCTGTTTTTAGACATATATTCTTCTTCCCATACTTCTAGACCCAAATTCTACTGTCAAGTGTTCCATGCGTTCCTAAACATATGCGGCTTAGAAACTTGAGGCAGATTTTAAGGTTATTATTTAATCTTGGAATTATAACAATTGGAATGAAAAGGAAATTATACCATTTTTATGGTTTTCATGCTAGCTTTGCACTTATTCCTTTCATTTTCATATACCCATTGATTTCCATAATACCTAAGTACAATGCCGAGTTCAGACTATCCACAAAAAGATCAGTTAAAAATTCTAACACCTTCGAGATAAGACTTTATAAATATCAAAGAACAGGAAATCTGTTCTGTAATTACTCTTGATTTAGGATGCACAGATTGAGACATTATGTTCTCATAAACTAGCAGAATGGATCTCATCTATTATAGGTGTACTTCTTCTTCATGAAAATTTACTTTCCTTTACCGGAAGAAGGACATTTAATGCAAAATAAAGCACTGAACAAGCAAGCCCCTTATAAGAAGAAGAAGGGAAAAAATATTCTTTCAGTATTAAAAAGAATCCATGGAAGTTTCACCTGTGGTTTCTTTCAATCCAGAAAACAGTCCTTACACTGAGTATCCAACTTGTGTTAGGATAGTGATTCCTTGGGCACATTTTAAAATTCACTTCATAATTTTTTTCCCACTAAATTAACTGACACTACAGGCATCCAAGGCTCCTGGAAATACTGTTTAAGTAAAAACACTGCCACCAAAACAGCTGTGAATTTTTCCTCAACAATTTTTTTCATCTGAATTTTGGGATACAGCCATGAGTAAAATAGTCTCACCTTTTTCTAATTTCAGAATCCACAATAATCTGCCTCTTCTTTTGGGGAGGTGGTGGTGGAAGTTCCTCTTGGGCATGCTTTACCAGGATTTGTTCCCTCGTGGTCACCATAGTTACCGTTTCCATTACAGTTGTCTGTGTTAGTGATGGCTGAGTGGTGGTGACAGCCTGTGAAATCTGCGAGAAGTATTGAAACAGAGGTCACATATTGCTCGAAAGACTTTAGTAAAGGCTACTTGGAATGGTGATGGAAAATAATGAGAAATTGTTTCTGCTTGTTGGTAGATTGACCTTCAGATCAAAATAGCACCATATTGAACCCAAATCAAATTGTTTTATCTGACTTAAGTTATGTTGACCGAAATAGCAAAGGAAAGTGATCTCAAAACGAGAAATAAACTTAGTGCCTCTTCAATTTATTGGGCAAACTACAGAAAATAAAGAGAGCAAAGGAGAAAACACTTAGGGTGCCATTCTGATATTTAACTAGAAATGTTGTTTCAAGTTTCTACAACATTAGTGTGAATTTATGGAAAGTATCCCAGCACTGATTCTGTGGCCTGGCACACTGTAGATGTTCATTAACAGTTTGTTGAACACATTTTTAATTACCATGGTCAGTGATTATTGCCACCTTTATACATTTTTCAATAAAATTATTTCATCATTATCACAAAGACCTTTTTTACCAAATAAGTTGAATGTCATAAAAGTACAGTAAAAGATTAACATGAAGAACCTAGTGTCCAAAAATAATTTCCAACTGAATGTTACATAAAAAAGCAGGACACTACCCTTGTTTGAATTAAAATTTTGAGTATATTAAGATACCTGAGTTTCCAGCATACTACACAAAACATTGCTCCACCTCCTACATTGGTGAGTAGTGACTGGGATTTTAAAAGTTTGGAAGCAGCCATCTAGATGTAACGATGGGTCTCTCCTCATCCAGAGCAAAGAAGAATGAAGAAAACCAAAGATTCATGGAAACAACCAGTCCTAGCAACTGATACACCATGTGTTCCTCAGCCTATACTACTATGAGACCAGAAAAACTAGATGGTGCCAGGCTACCACTGTCAACCACTCAGAGGAGAATCTATGTAGGAGATCCTGGATAGAGAGGGAGAACAATGGTGAACAAAACTCAAAATCATTTGGAAAAAAAAAAGGGGGGGCGACCAGGTTTGCTAGTCTGATAGAGCCTGGTGGAACCACTGAGACTATGGCCCCTAGCTGCCCTTCAGGTCTGGAATTGAACTCACACCTGTGGCTTCCAGCCAAGCAAAAGACAGGCATGTGAGTTGAATGCTGAGGTAGATGCAAACCTTGGAGAGAACAATCATGGGAGAAAGAAGGGCTGTTTATGCACAGGGAGACAGCTCAGGGGGCGGGAGTACATGGAGGGATGGACACAGAAGAGGTAACTATGGGGAGGAAGTGTGAGGGGAGCTGTTGCATTGGGTTAAATTGTGGTCAATGCCATGAGACAAAGTGTACGTGAACTGCTGTATGGAAAGTGAATTTGCTCTGTAAACTTTCACCAAAATCGCCAAAAAAAAAGGATATCTGAGCTTCCAAAGATGTTACCAGAAATTCTTTGTGATTTAGAATCACACTTGCTTTCTGTTCAGACTTTTCAATTTTTGGAGGTGTAAGACATCACTCTTTTGAATACTATGTTTTGTGAACCAAATCATCATCTTGGTGCACAAGTTTTAATAGAGACAAGTGCTAGAATGGTGAAGCACCTACTTTCCTTCCTCAACCACCAATTCTCTGTCTCACTGAAGTGCTGCTCATTGGGATTGCAAAGTTATTTTCTGGGATATCAATCATTAGCCTGATAGTGGCCCAGCTTATTTGGAAATTTTATTTTCCAAAGAAAACAAAACAGCAACAACAACAGAAGTCTGAATTCCACAGAGCCCGTGATCTAGCTGGAACCAAGATTAGTTTTACTGGTCTTGTCTAACTTCTCAAGAGGTATAGAGGAGTTTGGGGTATCCTCCCTGCCCACCTGTGATGACTGCTTCCTTCAAAGGGAAGACATGGGGTGGGGAACACCAGCACCTTCTCATTTATCATCCAAATAGGGGATTAACATTGAAGGAATGAAATCCTTTGCCATGATTTCTACATACAAATTGCTTTTGACATGTACATTTAAAATGTGCCATTCTTTGTACAGAATAGTTTTTTATAAATGTTGATGCCTGAGAGACCTACATTTTTGAAGTCTAACTCATACTGAGTTCCTACATGTGCCAAGCACAAGACTTGTCTTTTCTAAGATCTCTATAAGAGTCATTATTCAAAATCAATCATTGAGCCTCAGACAAATGTATTGACATTGACCATTGACAAGTTATGCAAAAATGAAAATAGAAAGCAACATAGCTTTTAAAAGCATCTTACATATAGCAGACAACCTGATTGTACCCAGCACAAAATGGCCACTGCATGCTCAAATTAAGTTCACTTTGGGAGCTCTGGTAGCACAGTGGCTAAGACACTTGTCTGCTAGCCAGACGTCTGGCGGTTCAAACCCACCAGCCACTCCTCGGAAGAAAGGTTGGGCAATCCTACTTCCGTAGTGATACTGCCTCGGAAACCCAAGGAGGGGTCGCTATGAGTCGGGATTGACTCAACGGCACATAACAACAACAACAACAACAACAACAACCTAGTCAAATAGAAAAAACATCGTTTTCTGCAGGACTCCAAAAGCATTTAACTTTTCAAAAATTTTTAAAACCATGCATAAACTTCGTTGTATATGATGCTAAGTAGAGAATATTGGTAAATTAGGAAAATATCTAAGTGTATATGCATAGAACCAGAATGCAGAGCTGCATGAAAATGCAATGCTATTTGTCACAGTTATATTTGATTGTGCAGAACAATTGTGCTTCTGAATATTTGGCTGTGAAACTGAAATTTTAATACCATGTTCTCACAAGTACCAACTGTGAAATTAGATATATGTGCCATAGGAGGATAGAGGAAAATGAAAACAAGTTATACTATGCAATTGCTTTTAAGAATATAGCAAACCTTAAAAACAAAACAAAAGTCATTTTAAATAAAACAGTAGTAACACATGAATATCTAATTGTTCTATACTATAACCACTATTACACTGTAATTGAAAATACTATTGCATTTCCTTTGGGATAGAGAAATAAGAAAACAGTGGTGCCTTAACCCTGTAAATATAGGGTATATTTGTTATACATAACAAATTGATGATTGCTTTCAAGACCTACTTCATATAATCAGAATTAAAAACAATTGGTCATTACTAAATTTCCTAAGGACTTTTAGTTTTTGACTATAAACACTTAAAGGAGCTCTAGTGGTGCAGTGCCTAAGGCATTTGACTGCTAACTAGGTCAGTGGTTTAAACCCACCATCCACTCCATGGAAGGAAGATGGGACAACCTACTTCCACAAAGATTTACTGCCTTGGAAACCCAATGTGGGTTGTTATGAGTCAGAATGGACTTGATGGCAGTGGGTTTGGTTTTCTTTGGTAAACATTTAACTATGTGTTTGAATCATTAACATTATAGACAGGAGAGGGCTTATGGAAGTTATTTAGCATAACCTCCCACTTACTGTACAATTTCTTACTCACAGAAGCAGACAATGTCTTCTTTATAATGGTATCAAATTTTCTCCCCTTTGCAAAGATATTTATACCTAGTGGAAGCATGTCTTATTATGACTTCCTTCAGTTAAAATCTGTTTTGAACCTTGAATCTTCACAAAGTTGAGGATCATTTGTAGTTGACTATTTAAAGATCTGCAGCAAGACAATCATGACCCTGATAAATCTCATTCCAAGCTCTACAATTTCACTTATTTCCTATAACGAGATTTCATCAGACCACTGTCCAAAAACCAGGGTTTCCTACTTTGGACAGTATATTTCAATTAAAGGAATCTAAAATTGCTTAAGATGTTCAGCAGCTAAACCACAATGTTTCAATTAAATCCCAACATTTATTGACTCAGTATTCACTACAGAGCATTCAGAAATAAGCAAAATCTCCAACTTCAGGAATATTATAGTATAGTATGGGACATGACAGCCATAAAGAATATAAGTGAGATAAGGTGAGTGATATATATGACTATATGACTGTTGTATACCAGTAAGCAAGTTAAACAAAACCAGTAAAACTAATCTTGGCCCCAGCCAGCTCAATGTCTCTGTAGAAGTCAGGTGTTTGCTTGTTTGTTTGTTATCTTTCCTTTGAAAAATAAATTTTTTCAAGTTAGATCTTTACAAGGCTAATGATTAATATTCCAAAATAAGTACATACACTGGACATATGGTAGTCAAGGAAGTTTCACTTGAACTTCCACAAAAAACAGATTGCCCTCTGTTAGCAGTTCAGCAATTAAATTTATTTTGATGTTGAAAGTTGGATATAACATTTATCCCTATTCATAGGATCATTTATAACAATAAAATATTGAAAACAACCTAATACCAGTGGCTAATTTGTTAAATGAATCATGGAATATGCATATATAGAGTATTGTACATGTATACATTTTTTAAGCTATAGGAAATGCTGCCATTGTGTTATTGAGTAAAAATGCAAGATATCAACATTACTGGTGTTTGTTTCTCAGCTAAGAAATTATAGATAATTTCTATTGTATGGTATGTATTTTCTTTTTTTCCCCCTCTATTCCAAATTTCTACAATAAAATATTTTCTGCATGGGATCAAATTGACATGAACAACTCAAAAAATTAGATAGGAAACCTAAGGAACAGTGAGTTTATGTTAATGGGGAAGGAACAACTCAGAAAAGAAGGGTAACAGTGGTTACACAACTCAGAATATAACCAATGTCCCTGAATTGTACATGTAGAAACTGTTGAAGTCTTCTGCTGTGTATATTCTCAAAGATAATAAGAATATTTAAAAATGCAAGGCAATTTCTAATAATTGAAAAGAAACAGAAATAAATGAATTTGACTATTAAAAAAATTTTTGCGAAGTACTACTTTTGGAAAAAGATTTCAATGCATTTTTCCCAAAATTGTTGTTTTAAGTTTATCATTCCAATATATGAAGATCTTTTGAATTATGATTTTGTCATTCAAATGTATTAGTGTTAGGACAACTCCAAATCTGAGAATAACTTACTACCTTCTTTGGAATGTTTACTAGGGCAGGGTCAAAATTAGAATAGAAGTTGAATTATCCTCAACTAACCTTGAGTCTACTTAACCAAATTCTTATGCCATCATCTTTCTCCATTTTGATTATAAAACCAAACTCCAAACTCACTGCCATTGAGTCAATTTGACTCACAGCAACCCCTCCTTGGGTCTCCAAGTCAGTCTCTATACAGAAGTAGATTTCCCAATCTTCCTTCTGAGGAGTGACTGGTGGGTTTGAACTGCCAGCCTTCTGGTTAGCAGTCAAATGTCTTAGGAACTGTGCCACCAGAGCTCCCTTTTGATTATAAGTATACCATAAATGAATTTCAAATATTCTCATTAATTACATACATATGTATATATCTTTCTCTGTGTGTCTGTGTGTGTGTTTGTTGGCATATGTGTTTACAGTTGTGTGAAGTGGCCTTGGTGGTACAATGGTTAAACACTCAGCTGCTAACCTAAAGGTTGGTGCTTCAAACCCAGCAGCTGCTCTACATGGAAAAGTCCTAGTAACCTGCTTCCACAAAGATTAAAAACAAACTCACTGTCGTCCAGTCAGATCCAACTCATAGCAACCCCTTCTTGGGTTTCCGAGGTGGTATCACTATGGAGGTAGATTGTGCAACCTTCCTTCTGAGGAGTGGCTAGTGGGTTTGAACCACCAGCCTTCTGGATAGCTGCCAGATGCCTTAGGCACTGCACCACCACAAAGATTACAGTGTAGGAAAGACTCTATGACAGTTCTATCCTGTCCTGTAGGGTCGGTATGAGTTGAAATTCACTGAATGGCACACAACAACAACCCATCTAGAAATTCAACTAACCTGTTCTTTCAGTTAACTAACAATGGAAAAACTATCGTTAAGAATGAGCTGTTGGGGAGCTGGTTCCCCTTACAATGATTAAAAGTAGCGACTTTTGAGTAGGCTCCCCAATTCTCAATCACTGGGCTATAGTTTGCATGCCATGATACTTGGAACAGGATGGTTGCTATCTCAGCACTCTGATTTCTTGGCTTCCTTTGCAAGACAGGAATGCTAACATCTCTCACAAAAGCATGTTGCAAGCAGGATTGGTTTCCTGGGTTTGCATCTTGTGCAGTCACAAAGAGCCCATGCTCACAGGGGTCTTGCTCTTGGTTTAATGTTCTAATGTCACTGTCTTAAAATCATTAAAAATTTTAGACCATGTGGTCTTTTCTTTTCTAAAAAGAAAAATGTGATTTGGGTGAACATTTACAAAGTAAATTCATCTTCCATACAGCAGTTCACATACACTATGTCTCATGACATTGATTATAATCCCTCACAATGCAACAACTCTCCTCCCACTTCCTCCCCATAGCCACATCTTCCCTATGTCCTTCCCTCACATGCACCATGGCCCACCAACTGTCTCCCTATGTATACACAGCCCTTCTATCCTCCCATGATTGATCTCTCCAAGGAGTGTATCTACCTAACGTAAATGTTCAGCTCATATACCTGTCTTTTGTTTGGTTGGAAGCTACAGGAGTGGCTTCAATTCCAGACCTGAAGGGCAGCTAGAGGCTAGTCTCAGGGGTCTCACTAGGCTCTATTAGACCGGTAAAACTGGTCCTTTTTTTATGACTTTGAGTTTTGTTCCACATTATTCTCCCACTCTATCCAGGATCTCCTACATAGATCCTCTTCTGAGTAGTTGACAGTGGTAGTTCTTCTGGTCTTGTAGTCGTATAGGCCGAAGATCACATGGTGTACCATACTTCCTTGGACTAATTGTTTCCATGCGTCTTTTGTCTCCTTCATTCTTCTTTGCTCTGGATGAGGAGACACCCATCGTTGCATCTAGATGGCTGCTTGTAAGCTTTTAAGATCCCAGTTGCTACTTGCCAAAGTTGGATGTGGAACAATGTTTATGTGTAGTATGTTATGCCAATTGAGCTTAATGTTCCCTGCAACTATGGTCCTGAGCCCACAGGTCCAACTACTTGCTCCCTGTTGGGGTCAAGAAGTGACTACAACCTTGTCTCTTGTCAGCTCTACCATATACCTGGACATTCTTATAGAACATACAAATATACTTGTAGACACATTGTTTGCCAACCATACACATGGTCAAGGGCACACTCCCCCTGCATACACATACCTAATAGTTCAGCCAGTCCACCGATCTATCCAACCATATACCCATGTTTGCCATCACTGATAATGCAGTACTGTATGTGCAAAAGGGTTCATCTTTGTTGTCTGTACCTCCCATGTACCTCTCAATGACTTCTTCTTCCTCAATGTCACTGTGTTGATCACTCACATTTGGTACATTGCTCTTCCCTTCACCCAAATCAACACTGTCTCTACCTATCTAGCAGTGTTCCCTCCCCTCTTTTCCCACGCCTGGTAACCAAGAAAGAATGTTTCCTTCCATATATAAACCTTTCCTTGACTTTTTACAATAATGGGCTAATACAATATTTGTCCTTCTGTGATTGATTTATTTCACTCTGCATAATGTCCTCCAAGTTCATCCAAGTTATGCAGTGTTTTGCCAATTCTACGTTATTTTTTAGGGTCGCATAATATTCCATTGTGTGTATGTTCCATAGTTTGGTTATCCATTCTTCTGTTGATGGGCAC
>NW_006921735.1:2271785-2273898 GCF_000298275.1 Orycteropus afer afer
TGAGACCTCCTACTTTGTTCTTCTTCAATAGTGCTTTGCTTATCTGAGGTCTCTTTCCTTTCCATATAAAGTTAGTGATTGGTTTTTCCATACCCTTCAAGAATGTTGATGGGATCTGGATTGGGATTGCATTGAATGTATAGATTGCTTTGGGTAGAATTGACATTTTCACAATGTTAAATCTTCCTATCCACAAACATGATATGTTCTTCCATTTACATAGATCTCTTGTGGTTTCTTGAAGTAGTCTTTTGTAATTTTGTTTGTACAGGTCTTTTGTGATCATGACAAGATTTATTCCCAATTATTTAATTTTTTTGGTAGCTATAGACCAAGTGGTCTTGCAATTTCATTTTGCAAAGAACCCCACAGATTATGTGGTCAAGCCTGGTTGCTTGAATAAGATGATGCAATGTTGGAACATAATAGGCACTCTGTATTGATAAGTGTTATTGATAACAGTCTTTTTCCTAAATGCTCAGAGAAATATTCTAGTATTTTTGCAGAATGTGCCTTCTTAGTTATATGATTAAAAACTAAAAACAGTGGCTATATTGGTGACCTTTGCAAAACATAATATAATAGGTGTCACTAACTTGTACATACGAAAAATGCTGAATTGGCAAATGTAGTGTTATATTTATGCTTACAAAAATAAAAGGAAAAAGAACACTCCCTGGCCACAAGGTGGGGTTAATTTTGGGGTTTAATTTTTACTCCAGAGCTCCCCGTGGGATCATGCTGCAGCTGTATTTCAGCAATGATTATATTCTGGTCCATCTCCTTTCCTTATGCCATTCAACTTTCCCCACTTCCCTTCTTCTGAGAACACTCTTTCAATAAACTGTGCACACATACACACACACACACACGCATAAACACACAAACACACAATTACCATGGAGTCAATTCCTACTCACGGCAAGTCCACGTGTGTCAGGGTAGGACTATGTGTGCTCTATAATGCTTTCAATGGCTGATTTTTCAGAAGAAAATGTCCAGGCCTTTCTTCTGAAGCATCTTTCAGTGGATTCAAACCTCCAGCCTCTTGGTCAGCAGTCCAGCACTTTAAATTATTGCACTACTCAGTGATTTCATGTATAAGTTTGCCTATCTTAATTTCTAAAATTTACATTTTCTCATGGTGAGAAAATGCTAATATCCCACCCCCCTATCGCCTGATAATTCTATGGTGTGCATCTTCTGACACTAAGATTACACAATTTAGGTATCCCTGGAGTGGGGAAACTAATCTCAAGCCATGAAGTTGTTTGTAATCATCTTCTCTTCTATTTGCTTAAAACTTTACAGTGAAAGGGAAAAGAAGAAGTAAAGTTCCCAGGGCAACTACTTGTATTTACCATCTTTTCTTATATTTTAATTTCATTTAGTTGCTATGGTTATTTTTCTTTTATTTCTTGGTCTATATTCTTAATTGCATCATTTAATTTTCCATTTAATTATTTAAATAATCTTGCCTTTGCAAGTTCTCTGTGATGTTCGGTTAAAGAATTCTATTTCTCCTCATTTAAGACTTACTATTGGAACTTTCAAAGAAACTTACTAAAAGAGATTCAAGTTACAAAGAATTAGTTACATAATTTATTTTATTATCTCTTTTTATTACTAAAATACTAATACTTGTAGTAATAGTTACCGATTATGGAGCTCTTTGCATGTCCCAGTCATTACGTTAAGTGCTTTGCATTCATTATCTTATTTAAAACAATTAGCATAGTACCTGCTATACAGTAAAGACTTAATAAGAGGTAGCTGTTATTACCTCAAAATGGCCCTAAGACATATGTACTAATATTATTCCCATTTTATAGGAGAGAGGTAAATTGCTCAGGCTGATACAATTTGTAAGTGACAGCAAAAAGATATAAATCCAAGCCTTATTTCTCCTTTAGCCAGCTCGTAGTAGCTATAATCATGTGCTCCTAAATTTGTTCATATTTATGAATAGTGATATTCTTATAATGTATAACAGTGTGTACTTTTGCATCCATACATAAAGTCAGAAGAAAATTAAAAATACACACCAGCATATGACATAATCTTTATATAGAAAGATTAATTCAATGATAAATGTCTTTGGTCCTCAATAAAC
>NW_006921735.1:2273998-2283851 GCF_000298275.1 Orycteropus afer afer
ACCAATCATTGATTTGTAAAAGAGATTCAAGGGGTTATACCTCTACATTTTACCATATGCTGCACAATCATAGCAACAGCATTAGCCAATAATTGGTGGTTAATCTTGAAACTTCCTCCACAGGCACTGTAGCATGAAGCATAAAATTTGGTGGTATAAGAATTTACATCTCTAAGCAGTATTTAGCACTCTGGTGGTGTAGTGCCTAAGGCACTTGACTGCTAACCAGAAGGCTGGAGGTTCACACCCACCAGCCACTCCTCAGAAGGAAGATTGGGCAATCTACTTCCTAGTGATACCGCCTGGGAAACCCAAGGAGGGGTCGCTATGAGTCTAATCGACTCCACAGCAGTGAGTTTGGGTTTTTGTTTAAGCAGTATTTATATGTTAAATTTTGGGAGAAACCTAAGGTGCAAAATCAGGCACTCACATAGGAAACTGGAGCTACCATGAATAAGTAAATAAGTGTAGCAAACAATGAGTATTAAAGCTCACAAGAATACCTTGGTAACTATATTTTAATATTAATTACTGTCCTATTTTGACACTGATAATAAAAGTAAAGATGAAGTTATTGAAGATTTTTTTTAACCAATTTATTACTTTGGTGATAGAAATGACACTGGAGACTGCATGATAGAATTCTGCAAGGACAATGACCTATTCATTGCAAATACCTTTTTGCAACAACATAAATGGTGGCTATAAACATGGACTTCACCAGACGGAGTACACAGGAATCAGATTGACTACATCTGTGGCAAGAGGCAATGGAGAAGCTCAGTATCTTCAGCCAGTTAATGGAACAGGTCATCAATTGCTCATATGCAAGTTCAAGTGGACACTGAAGACAATTAAAACAAGTCCATGAGAGCCTAAATATGACCTTGATTATATCCCTCCTGAATTTAGAGACCATCTAAGGAATAGATTTGATGTATTGAATACCAGGGACCAAAAACCAGAGGAATTGTGGGATGACATCAATTACATCATCCATGAAGAAAGCAAAGGGTCATTAAAAAGATAGGAAAGGAGGAAATAACTAAAATGGATGTCAGAAGAAACTCTGAAACTTGTCCTTGAATGGAAATGTGCAAAGACTTAGAGTTAGAAAAACAAAAGGGAAGAATATGCTCAGCATTTCTCAAGCTTAAAGAACTGAGGAAAAAAAAAATAAACCTCAGATTGCAATAGTGAATGATCCCATGGACAATATGTTGAATGATGCAGGAAACATCAAAAGAAGATGGATGGAATACACAGAGGTGCTATACCAAAAAGAACTGGTAGATGATCATCCATTTCAGCAGGTGATCAAGAACCAATGGTACTGAAGGAAGAAGTTGAAGCTGCACGAAAAGAAATGGCAAAAAACAAGGGTCCAGGAATTGATGGAATACCTATTGAGATGTTTCAACAAATGGATGCCCCACTGAAGGCACTCACTGGGCTGTGCCAAGAGATTTAGAAGACAGCTACCTGGCCACTTGACTGGAAGAGATCCATATTTATACTCATTTCAAAAAAAGGTGATCCCACAGAATGTAGAAATTATTGAACAATATCATTAATATCACATGCAAGTAAAATTTTGCTGAAGATAATTCAAAAATGGTTGCAGCAGTATATTGACAGGGAATTTCCAGAAATGCAAGCTGGATTCAGAAGGTGACATAGAGTGAGAGATATCATTGCTGATGTTGGATGGATCTTGGATCAAAGCAAAGAACACCAGAAAGATGTTTACTTGTGTTTTATTGACTATGCAAAGGCATTCAATTATGTGGATCATAGCAAATTGTGGATAACATTGAGAAGAATGGAAATTTCAGAACACTTAATTGTACTCATGAGGAACCTGTACATAGAGCAGGAGGCTGCCATTTGAACAGAACAAGGGGATATTGAATGCTTTAAAATCAGGAAGGGAGTGCATCAGGGTTGTATCTCTCACCATACTTATTCAATTTGTATAAAAAACCCACTGCTGTCGAGTCAGGTCTGACTCATAGCGACCCCTCCTTGGGTTTCCAAGGCAATATCATTACAGAAGTAGATGGTCCAACCTTCCTTCTGGGGAGTGGCTGGTGGGTTTGAACCACCAACCTTCTGGTTAGCAGTCAGATGCCTTAGGTACTATGCCACCAGAGCTCCCAATTTGTATGCTGAGGAAATAATCCAAGAAGCTGGACTATATGAAGAAGAACATGGCATCAGGATTGGAGGAAAGCTCATTAACAACCTGAGTACGCAGATGACACAACTTTGTTTGCTGAAAGTGAGGATAACTTGAAGCACTTACTGATGGAGATTAAAGACTACAGTCTGCAGCACAGATTATACCTCAGTATAAACAGAACAAAAATCCTCACAACTCGACCAACAAGCAGCATCACGGTAAATGGAGAAAAGACTGAAGTTGTCAAAGATTTCATATTGCTTGGTTCTACAATGAATGCCAGTGGAAGCAGCAGTCAAGACATTAAATGATGTACTGCATTGGGCAAATCTGTTGCAAAAGGCATTTTTCAAGTGCTGAGGAGCAAAGATTTCTCCTTCAAGATTAAGATGCAACTAACCCAATCCATGGTATTTTCAATCACCTCATATGCTTGTGAGATCCAGGCATTGAATAAAGAAGACAGAAGATGAGTTGAATTTTTTGAAGTGTAGTGTTGGCAAAGAATGCCAAAAGTACAGTGAACTGCTAAAAGAACTAACAAATGTGTCCTGGAAGAAGTGCAGCTGGAATGCTCCTTGGAAGGGAGAATGACCAGACTTTGTCTCACCTACTTTGGTCATGTTGTCAGAAGGGACCATTCTCTGGAGAAGGATGCTATGCTTAGTAAAGTGGAAGGTCAATGAAAGAGGGGAAAGCCCTCAACAAGATGGATTGACATGGTGGCTGCAGCGATGGGTTCAGGTATAGTAGGGATGGTGGAGGTGGCATAGGACTTGGCAGTGCTTCCTTCTGTTGTACATAAAGCCACTGAGTTGGAGATGACTCGATGGTGCCTAACAACAACATATAAAGCAATATAACTCATTGGAATCATGGACACAATTAAAAATCAGCCTCTCAGAAGCCATCTAAAAGAAGTCATTCTCTTCTTTGAAATAAAATATTCTGTGATAATTAAGAATGTTTACTCTGTAAACATTTATGTATTATGCCCCTCACTTCAAAATCCCTTTAGTACAAATTGAGTAGGAATAAGAAGTGCATATATATGAAACATGGAAATTGAACAATAGAGTTAATCACTTAAACTTGCAAGGATTCAACAGGCAAGGAACTTTATTTTTTTTCTGATCTACCTGACTTCCACTACCCACCTTCTGGCATGATATAATGAAACACACATTCTTTAGGTATGTTGTTGTTGTGTTTGTTGTTATGTGCTGTCAAGTCGTCTCCCACTCATTGCGACCCCTCTTTGGGTTTCCGAGGCGATATCACTATGGAAGTAGATTGCCCAATCTTCCTTCCGAGCAGTGGCTGGTGATAATCAATTATGTGTAGGAAAAGTACTTGCATTTTTTTGATTTGTTATTTCACTTATTGCCATTAGATAATATAAGTTGTTTTTAGGTTCTGTTGATTCAGTTTCAACTCATAATGACCTCAGGTACAACACAAGGAAAACACCATCCAGTCCTGCACTATCCTCTCAATTGTTGCCATTCTTGAGATAATCATCACAGCCATTGTGTCAATGCATCTCCTCGAAGGTCTTCCTCTTTTTTTGCTGACCTTCTATTTTACCAAGCATCATATTCTTCTCCAAGGACTGGTCCCTTCTGACAATGTTAGCAAAGTATGAGAGATTAATTCTGGCCATTCTCACTTCTAAGGGGCATTCTGGCTCTACTTCCTCCAAAACAATTTGCTCTTTCTTCTAGCAGTCCATGCTACATTCAGTATTCTTCACTAATGTTGTAATTCAAATTCATCAATTCTTTTTTGGTCTCCCTTATTCATTGTTCAGCTTTCACACGGATGTGGGGCGATTGAAAATACCAAAGCAAGGGTCAGACCCACCTTAGGCTTCCAAGTGACATCTTTGCTCTTAGACACTTTAAAGAGGTCTTTTGCAGTCTGATTGACTGCTGCTTTCATGGGAGTTGATTGTTGATCCAAGTAAAATGAAATTTTTGACAAGTGCAATATTTTCTCCATTTATGATGATGTTGCATATTGGTCCACTTGTGAGGATTTTTGTTGAAGAGAAATCCATACTGAAGGCAAAAATCTTTGATCTTCATCAGTAAATGCTCCAAGTCCACTTCACTTCCAGCAAGCAAGGTTGTGTCATCTGTGTATCTCAGGACATTAATGAATCTTCCTCCAATTTTGATGTCTTGTTCTTCTTCTTATAGCCCAGATCCTTAGATTACTTGCTCAATGTACAGATTAAATAAGTATGGTGAAAGGACACAACCCTGATGTACAGCTTTCTTGACTTTTCTACCATGCAGTATGCCCTTGTTCTGTTTGAACAACTGCCTCTGGAGTTCCATGCATCAAAATTATTCTTCAGATTGTCTCTAAATCCAGGGAGAATCTACTTAAGTTCATACTGTGGCTCTTGTGGACTTATTTTAATTTTCTTCATCTTCAACTTAAACTTGCATATGAGGAATTCCTGGTCTGCTCCACAGTCTGCCCCTGGCCTTGTTCTCACTGATGATATTGAGATATTCCACCATCTCTTTACACATATGTAGTTAATTTGATTCCTATGTATTCCATCTGGCAAGGTCCATGTGTATACTCACCATGTAGGTTGTTGAAAAAAGTATTTTCGGTGAATAAGTCATTGATCTTCCAACAACTTATGTGCAGTTCCTCATGAGCTCAAATGAGTGTTCTGGAATTCCAATTCTTTGCAATGTTATCTATAATTTATAATGATCTACAAATAAAATATCTTTGCATAGTCAATTAAACACAAGTAAACAACTTTCTGTTATTCTTTGCTTGAAAGTTTCCGGTCTTTTGAATGATCTTTTGATTTCTTCATGTATGATGCCAACATCCATCTGACATCAGCAATGATAACCCTCATTCCAGGTCCTCTTTTTAATCCAGCTAGAATTTCTGGCAGTTTCCTGTTGATATACTACTGCAACCATTTTGGAATTATCTGCAGCAAAATATTACTTGCATGTGATATTATTCAATAATTTCCACATTTTATTGGATCACCTTTCTTTGGAATGGGCACAGGATATTGATCTCTTCCAGTTAATAAATGAGTATTCTGTCAATTCCTGGAGCTTTGTTTTTCACCATTTCCATCAGTGCAGCTTGGACTTTGACATCATCAGTTTTTGATCATATACTACCTCCCAAAATGTTTGAACATTGACCAATTACTTTTGGTAAAGTGACTGTGTATTTCTTTCATCTTCTTTTGATGCTTCCTTCATCATTCAATATTTTGTCCATAGAATACTTCAAAATTGCAACTTGAGGGTTGATTTTTTTTTCTTCAGTTCTTTCAGCTTGAGAAATGCCAGGCATGTTTTTCCCCTTTGCTTTTCAAACTCCAAGTCTTTGCACATTTCATTATATTACTTTGTTCTACTGCACTGCCCTTTGAAATCTTCTGTTCAGCATCATCATTTTTACTTCATCTTTTTTTTTTTAATTTTATTTTTGCATTTGCTTTAGCTACTCTTCATTTAAGGGCACTTTCAGAGTCTCTTCTGACATCCATTTTGGTCTTCTCTTTCTTCCGGTCTTTTAATGATCTTTTGATTTCATCATGTATGATGTCATCTCACAGTTCATCTGAGTTTTGGTCACTGGAGTTTAATGCATCAAAACTATTCTCCAGAAGGTCTCTAAATCCAAGTAGGTCACATTGTGGCTCTTGTGAACTTATTTTAATTTTCTTCAGCTTCCACTTAAAGTTGCATATGAGCAATTGATGGTCTATTCCATAGTCTGCCCCTGGCCATGTTCTAACTGATGATATTTAGCTTATCCATCGTCTCTTTCCATAGATGTAGTCAGTTTGATTCCTGTGTATTCCGCCTGGTAAGATCCATGTGTATAGTCACCATTTATGTTGTTGGAAAAGATTTGCAGTGAATAAGTCATTGGTCTTGCAAAATTCTATCATGCGATCTCCAGTGTCATTTCTATCACCAAGGGTATATTTTCCAACTTTGGCATTCCAATCCCCAGTAATTATCCATGCGCCTTGATTGCATGTTTGGTCAATTTCAGACTGCAGAAATTGGTTACAAAAAACTTCCATTTCTTCATCTTTGCTTTTCATGCTTGGTGCATAAATTGGAGTAACAATAGTATTAACTTGTCTTTCTTGTAGGTGTGTGGACATTATCCTATACTGACAACATTGTCATTCAGTATAGAACTTGAAATGTTCTTTTTGACAATGAATGCAATGGCATTACTCTTCGTCATTTCCAGCACAGTAGATGATATTATTGCCTGATTCATAATGGGTAATTACAGTCCATTACACCTCACTAATACCTAGGATGTTGATCTTTATGCATTCTATTTCATTTTAAACAATTTCCAATTTTTCTAGATAAGTAATCCATCTGTACATGGCATATTCCACTTATTAATGCATTGGACAGCTGTTTCTTCAAATTTTTAGTCATCTCACATCAGGAAAAGAAAGTCTCAAAAGCTTTACTCCATCCACACCATTAAAATGGATTCTAGTTTGAAGAGGCAGTTCTTCCCCAGTCATATGCTGAGTGCTTTCCAACCTGAGGGGCTCATCTTCTGGCACTCTATCAGACAATGTTTCCTTGCTATTCATTCATAAGGATTCAGTGGCTTTTTTTTTTTTTCTTCAGAAGTGATCTGGCTACATCCTTTTTCCTAGTCTGTCCAAGTCTGGAAGCTCCACAGGAAACTGTCCACCATGGATTATCCTGTTGGTATTTGAAATACCAGTGGCACAGCAACACGCATGCTACCACAGTACAGCAACCTGATAGGTGAGTGCTGGGTATGTATCATATACATGCTGTGTATTTCATCTTTAATTAGTTTAATTACATATTCATAAAGGATGAAATATAATCATTTCAGTAATCAAACTCCTTTGGAAAGGAAGATTTTATTTTCTTCATCATTTTACAGTTATCTCTGAAGGTAAGATATAACTCATCACCAAAACTCATGGCTATCAAGTCAAATTTCACTCATAGTGACCCTATAGGACAGAGGAGGACTGCTCCATAAGGTTTCCAAGGCTGCAAATCTTTACAAAAAGAGACTGCCTCATCTTTCTCTCATGGAGCAGGTGGTGAGGTCGAACCAGCAGATGTTTTGGTTAGGAGCCAAGTGCTTTAAACACTGTGCCACCAGAGACCCTTGAGGTGAAGATACACAGAAAAATTTGGAATCACTTAATGGCATAGTGCCTAAGGCATCTGACTGCTAACCAAAAGGCTGGCAATTCAAACCCACCAGCCACTCCGCGGAAGGAAGATTGGGCAATCTAATCTACTTCCATAGAGATATAGCCTCAGAAACCCAAGGAGGGGTTGCTATGAGTCAGATCCCACTCAAAGGCAGTGAGTGAGTGATTAACTTCACCAGTGTTTTATATACATTTGCAAGCAAAGAGAAACATACTGTAGACGTTTAGAACTGGGAAGACACTATAGAGATTGTCTAAGTCAAGTTTTTATTGTATAAAAAAAGATTCCAAAAATTAACCCAGTTTTTTTGTTGTTATTTGCCTTGCTCACCATATTTTATGTGCTTGGAGGTAATAATACGTTTATAACATAGAACAGATTACACATATACATGGCTTATCCTCAAATACCTATTTTAGTTGGAGGTAGCAAAAGAAAACAGTTAATTTCCAAAGTTATTTGAGCTGGAATTTCAAAATTTTCTAAGAAAACCTGTAACCTGTGCAATTAACCAAAAGATTCTCTAAGATTCAAGGTGGTTAGTCAATGACTTGATGGGAACTTGAAATGAGGGAGGACTTTTTTATTATTATTATTCTAGACTTAATAATACCTTAAAAAATGGTACCAGTATTAATAGACTTGGAGAGTTTTCAGGAACCAATGAAGACAACTGACAAATGAGAAGCCTTATGATATATATAATTAAAATCACTGGCAAAAAAGAGATGCCAGCCAAGTGTAAGTATATGACATGCAGCAATAGGTCTGCAAAATAATACTTTTTGAATGGATACAATCAGAATAGGCATGTAAAATATTTTTTGTAAAGTAAAGAAATAGGATTGCTAAAGGAAGAGAACCAGCTTATAAAACAAAATCAAATAAGGAAATGTTCATCTTAATGCTTTTGCATCTCTCTATCTGTATTTCAAGTATAATTAAAAATGCAGGCCTATTATATCCTGTCACAGTTTACATAACCTGTGACTTACAGGAGTTTGAAAATTCTCAGCAGGACATAAACAATGTAGAATAGACAGAGTCCAGGTAAATCTAGTATAGATATGTAATGGTCACTTTCTTTATTTGGACATATATGATTCGAGACTCACATGATATATAGCTGGCATGTTCAAGGCGAGGAGGGTTCTGAGTAGATTACTGAGAACTCTTAGACAGTAAATCATTTATGTTCAGAGTTGAGAACATCACAAACATGGTCATTAGCAATATAGCAAAATGGTCATGAAATTGGCATGAGATCTTTGACCCTGTATAATAAGAACATAAGTTTTTCCTTACTCCTGACAAAGAAGATAATTTCTATGCTAAAAAAATTACAAAACTACAATAATTTTTGGACTTATCTATATGAATATATTCTTACATCTAAGCACCTGATACCCCATTTTGATGTAAATGATCATGAAACTTATAAAAAATATGAATAATATATCCTTTCATAAAGTCCATGATTTCAGATAAATGAGTGGTGGGAGCATCTCTTGAGCTATAATTAATGTTAAATTATTAAGTGAAAGGAATTTTTGACTATCATATTTCCCCATTCCAAAAACAACCCACCAAACTCACTGCTGTCGTGTAGATTCGACTCATAGCGACCCCTCCTTGGGTTTCTGAGTCATTATCTCTATGGAAATAGATTGTCCCATCTTCCTTCCAAAGAGTGGCTTGTGGGTTTGAATCACCAGCCTTCTGGTTAGCAGTCAAGTGCCTTAAGCACTATGCCACCAGAGCCCCTTTCTCATAAGCATAATAAAAAAAAAACATGCTCATCAAGGTCATGGCATTTAAAATAATAACTGTAGATTTCAACTGGTATTTTTTTTTATATGAAGACATAGGGTTATTTAAGTTTTTAAGGAGTAATTCAAGGATATAATTCAAGCACTCTCTTTTCTCACTGCAAACAGTCACATAGCAAGGATTACTATTCTTTCTAACATTTATTAACAGAAACAATTTCTATTTTCTTAGGATGTCGCTTCATCAACTTAACTATCCTCAGCTGTGTCCAGGTATTATTGAAGCCACACTAGACTTTGAAATGCAAGACAGCAACCTCCACAACTCATTTTTTTCAAGGTTTGATCTCTTGCCACACAACTGCTTTATAAGGTCAAAATCCCTCAGAGCTTTGACCTGAATAACAGACAAACACTCAGGCCCACAACGTTCTTTACATGAACACAATCAGATGCCTTGTCACAGTTCTTGTACTTTGCCTCACAATAAATTATTTTAATCATTATCAGAATTTATTCTTTCTTTCCACTGTTAAGATGTTGTTTTTTTATTTTTTTTAAAGATTGAGCATATTGGATAACTAGTCATTAATACTAGTTATCCAATTGGGAGCTCTGGTAGCATAGTGGCTAAGGCACCTGACTGCTAACCAGAAGGCTGG
>NW_006921735.1:2283951-2288829 GCF_000298275.1 Orycteropus afer afer
GCCACTCCTTGGAAGGAAGATGGGGCAATCTACTTCCATAGTGATACTGCCTCGGAAACCCAAGGAGGGGTCACTATGAGTCGGGTCCAACTCAACAGCACGTAACAACAACAGTCATTAATAACACTGATTTTCTCTACACAAATATGCTTGGAAAATATGTACACAAGTGAACTTTGTTTTTCAAAAGTCAATATTCTTGTGATTCTTCTTAGGATATCTTAATCCCAATTTGACATTCAAGTAAGAAAATCAATTGCTTTTTTTAGTTATAAGAAGTATTGTATTTCTTTATTCACTGTTGTTATCTTTTAGTTCCTCTTTCCCTGGGTAGCTCCATGTTGATCTTCCTTAGAACAAATCTTCCACTGAAAATATTATTTGGGGCTATGATGGTGCATTTTTTGGAAAAGTTGATGAAGGAAAATTGAGACAGGAAGCTAAGAAATGCTGAATCTTTCAATTCTGGGATGCAACTTGCCTAATGTAAGACCATTTATCTGTTGCTCTGGTATACATGTTGCCATGGAGCCAGTTCAGACTCATATGGCCCTATAGGACAGAGTAGAACTGCTCCATAGAGTTTCCAAGGCTGTAAATCTTTATGGAAGAAGATTGGCACATCTTTCTCCCACAGACCTGCTGATGGGTTTGAACCACCAAACTTTCAGCTAGCAGCCAAGCGTGTAACCATTGTACCACCATATCTCCTTTTTGAGTTGGTATAGGAGGGTATAACTATTTGAAAATAAAAATAAAAAGAAGTCAATGTGAACCACAGCAAGGCCTCCAGACTCACTAAACTTCGTGTTTTGCATATCAAGAGTATCCTTTTTGTTCTCAAAATGCTTTCATGTCTATGGTTTTATTTTATTCTCAGCACATCCTGGTGAGCAAATACAGAAGGTACATGTTGCAATGTATGTCGGACATAATTTTGTAAAGAATTTAAAGAACTCTTCAAATCAAAGCTAGTACTATTTTATTATAGATGAAAACAAGTTGAAAAATAACAGCTTAAGTAAATTGCCAAAGGTGGTGGTCTGATCACTCTTAGACTATACAAAATAAGGCATCTAATGCTTTTTGCCAGTTATAATAATCAAATCAGAAACATTTCAATATAATGTAAAATTATTTTTAAATAGCTGTTTCATTACAAATGAATGAGCATTTTGCATACGACATTCCTGGGACATTTTTCTTATTTCAGACAGCATTGTAGAAAGGTAGAATGTGGGGAGTAGTACCAATACCATTTTCTTTGTAATTCAGTGCTTCTTTGAATATGGTCTGCTGATTGCATCCTCTCCTTACTTATCAACATGATCAAGTTCCAAAGAGCAGGTCATTATTCAAAAACTAGCATTATGTGAAAATGGAGGATGACCACAACATATTACAAGATGGAACATGACTACATCATTACATAACTTCCAAGCCACTGAGAATCATGACCAAGCCAAGTTCACACATAACCCTAACTATCACAGCCAGGGTTCCTCTCACCTTGCACCTTGCCTTTTGCCATTCGTTGTTGCTGCCAGATGTATGTCATTAAAACCCAAAACAGACATATATTAAATTTTTCACTATTGTCAAATATGTGAAATATTGGATAATTCAATAGTGGATAAGTGAGTGCTTGGTGTATGTCAAAGACTTAGTAGAAATTCACATTACTTGGTCCCTTCCCAGGGCTACCAAATGAGATTTTCTGAGCTCAGGGTCTAGGAATCTGCATTTTGATCCAAATCTGAGAACCACTATTATGCAAGTGATTAGGTCCTCACATGCTCTAATGGAAAGAGGATTCCACTGAAATTAATGGATGTGGGCCATGGCTCTGTTCTTTCTGTTAACTTTCATTAGATAAATCACTTTTTCTCCACGAGTTTCAAGTTTTCTTTTTCATATGTAAAATATGGGAGTTGAATAATGATCTTAGTGGTTCTGTAAGTCTATAATTTGGGGTCAGATGGTGATGTCACAATCCCCTAGTATTTTTCCAACTGTTCTAAGTCACTCAGCTCCCCATTACCACTGAATTGGAAGAGATTAAACTCTAGGGCACTAACTAGTTAATCAATTAGGACTCATTCTTCCACTTCTTCCACATTCCCCAGTATAAGAATAGTCAAGGAAGCCATGATTTTTTACCCAATTCGACACCACGTAATGACTAATTCAGGAATATCTTTCATAGGGTTACTGTATTGCTCTCTTAACCACAGGTTTCAAAATATCCAGGATTAAAATTGGTATACTAACCTGTGCTGAATTCTTTTCAAGTTTTTGGACTAAATTATCCCAACGCTGCGCAAAGTTTTCCAGCCATGTTTCCATCTTCTGGGCCACTGATTTATTTTTCAGTGTTGAAAGAAGATCTTGGTTGAGAGAGGAGAGTTTGTCCATGGTTTGCTTTTTCTTTTCTAGGTCTGTTTTTAAAACCTAGTGAAACAAGGACGATTAGAGCATAAGTCTAGGTTACATTTCATAAAGCATAGCTCAATCTCTTTTTGCATGTATTCTCTCATTTGTACAGATAAGATTGCAATCATGCCTGCAAATGATCAGTAGATCAAAATGTAAGTAGAAATTTACAATTCTAACAACCTTCCCAAGAACTTCAAAAAAGAAAATGTCAGATGTAGAATAAAGACCTAGAATAATATTATCTATAATCTATCCAGTGAAAGCAGTTCCTATTGAGTAGATTCCAGCTCATGGTGAGTCAATGTGTGTCAGAGTAGAATTGTATTTCATGGGGTTTTCAATGGCTGCTTTTTCAGAAGCAGCGCACCAGTCCAATCTTCCAAGGTGCCTCTCAATGGATTCCATCCTGCAACCTTTTGGTTAGCAGCTGCGCATGTTAACCGTTTGTATCTCTAACTGTAAGAAGTGAAAATACTTAAGCTCTACCTTTAAATATTTCAAAGACTGCCAATTGAAAATGTAGAATGGTTTCAAAAGTCAGAACACAGAGCAATATATTAAAGCTAATTTTTAACATTTCGAGGTGTTCAAAAGTGGAATGCATGACTCTTGCATGATGGTGGATTTTTATTTCATTCTTAAGAAAATTCAAATGGAGACTGATTTCTGCATGCCAGGAATTCTGAAGAGGAGATCCCCTGAGAAGGTGAGAATGGTAAAAGGGCCTTGCCTTTCTGAAATTCTGCAATTATTCAGATAGAACTGCAATATTATTTATTTCCACAATTTTAACATTCTGTTCAGTATTTGAAGATAAAAACCTCGTTATGTGGCTTACTGGTTTTTAAATTTTTGTAGCATTGACTATCCAATTAACATTTGCCTATTTGAGTAATTATTTTCTAAAGCTAATTTTAGAGCCCATTAAATAATAGAACTAAGTCATTGAGTACAGTGCAAATCCATGGAAATAAGGTTGGATGTTTTCTAAGGACTCATGTTTTATGCAGTATTTTTTACATCATTCATAGTTCCCAAAGTCCTGCAAGCTACAGACAGTACACATGCCTTTTAGTTGGTGGAGTATGAATAAATAAAGAAGCTTGTGTAAAAACAGTAGATCAGGACAGCTTATTCTTTCACTTTCTCCATTAAGGTCACTCTGTACTTTGGGAAATTCAATTTCCAAGTCCCAAATGCTAGTCCCTGAGTTAACTTGTAAACAAAGAATGTACATGTATATGCATCTATGTGACTATATGCACATACATTAATTATATGTGCATATAAAGTACACAGGGGGCACAGATAAAGATATTTCTTACACATAATCAAACACCTTGTGGGAATGGTTTTCTAGGTTTGAAAGACTAGGACCATAATCTCATGGAACATCTTGGTCAGTTGGCATAATACAGTTTATAAAGTTATGTTCTACATCCTAGTTTGGTGAGTGGATGGGGTCTTAAAATTTGGAAACAGCCATCTAAAATACAATTCTTGATCTCTACTTGTCCAGCGCAAAAGAAAAAGAAGGAAACAAAAGACTCAAAGAAGAAACTAGTCTACAGGACAAATAGTCTACACAAACCATGGCCTCATCTACCCTGAGACTAGAAGAACTAGGTGGTGGCTAGCTGCCACTACTGACCATTCTAATCAGAACCACACTGGATAGACACTGACAGAATGGGGAAAAAAAAAAAAAACCAGACTTACTGGATTGATTGAGACTGGAGGACTCTGACTATTGCCCTGAGGTACTCTTCAAACCTTGAAGTATAATGAATCCCTGAGGTCATCTTGTGCTAAATAACAGATTGTCTCACAAAATAATGAGTGACACCCATAAGTACCATGCTTCTTTAAAAAATTACTTACATGGTATGTCTTATACAGGGAGGATGGTGCCCATGACCATGTATAGGGTTGGCAGACAATGTTTCTACAAGTGTATTTCTATGAGCTGACAAGGGACAAGGTTGTAGTCACTTCTTGGCCACAACCAGCTACCCAAGGGAGCAAGTAGTTGGACCTATGGGCTCGGGACCATGGTTGCAGGGAACATCAAGCTCAATTGGCATAACGTACTACACAAAAGCATTGTTCCATATCCTACTTTGGCAAGTAGCAACTGGGATCTTAAAAGCTTGCAAGAGGCCATCTAGATGCAACGATGGGTCTCCCTTCATCCAGAGGAAATAAGAATGAAAAACAAAAAAATAAGACACGTGGAAACAATTAGTCCAAGTGACTGGTACACCAAGCAATCCTTGGCCTATCTGATTATGAGACTGGAAGAACTAGATGGTGCCCAGCTACCACTGTCAACCACTCAACCACTCAGAGGGGGACTTATGTAGGAGATCCTGGATAAAGTGGGAGAACAATGTAGAACAAAGGTCAAAATCATAAAAAGGGGGGGGGACCAAATTTGCTGGT
>NW_006921735.1:2289005-2290756 GCF_000298275.1 Orycteropus afer afer
AGGAGACAGCTTGAGGGTGGGGCAGGAGTGCATGGGAGGTAAGGACACAGGGAAGAGGTATCTATGGGGAGGAAGTGGGAAGAGAGCTGTTGCACTGTGGGAAATTGCAATCAATGTCATGAGACAAAGTATATGTGAACTGCTGTATGGAAGATGAACTTGCTCTGTAAACTTTCACCCAAATCACAATAAAAAAATTTTAATTACCTATATATGACCAAAAGGACAATAATTACTTTAAAACAAAGAGGAGAATATAAGGCTGCAGGGAAACTAGATTAATGGAAATAGATCAACCAGAGTGGAAATAATGAGAATGTTCATACATTGTGAAGAATGTAACCAATGTCACTGAATAATTTGTGTAGAAATTGTTGAATTGGAACCTAAACTGCGGTGTAAACTTTCACTGAAAACACAATAAATTATTAGGTTTTTTTTTTTTTTTAAAGGAAATTGCCTCACAGCCTTTTTACAAAGTCCTCTTTGGGCAGTAGCATATACAATGAACATATTATAAACTGTGATACCTTTCTTTCCAACATGTAAACATTACATACAGCAAAGACATTTTCATGAAACAGATGCACCCATGGCTCAAGAACTGAGTATCACTGACACAAAGAAGTAAATACATTCCCTTGCAGAGAACATTTTATTTTGCTATTTTGACATGTGACTTTGGCATGTCACCTGCATTGATAGTTCACAATTGAAGAATGTTCTGGTGTCTCCTTCAATTAGTTCCATCCTTTATTCAGAATCTGCTTCACCTGTTTTTTTGTTGTCATTCTGAGTTTCTCATTTGGAAAGAATACAATAGACTAAAATATGAATGCACACACATCTCTCTGTAGTGGAGAGGTTTTGTACATTGATTATTTTTAAATTCACATTTTAGCTTTCCACAAAATTTAAATGCATACCTGGACAAGTAGGAAAACAATGGTGTATGCTACTTACCTAGAACTGAGAGCCAAACTTGAATTTTAGGTAGGTCAACTGTACTAGCCTTTTGGCATCAGCAAACATTCCTCCCACTCCTTTTTAGGGTCTAATTTTCCTTTATTAAATTTTACATGAATATATGTTACTGTAAGCCACCTCAAATTCTCTTTGGAAAGGCATGATATAAATAAAGACATACATGTAAATATAAAAATACATAAGTACAATCCACCTTGGCTTGCCTGCTCAGAGATTAAGGAACTATTTTAAATTGACATAGGCTAAAAGTGTAACCATTATTTATTCTAAATGTGAAATGATTTGGAAACATTTCAGAATAGAATTCTGAGAATTATGTTTGGCGAAGTGAACTGCATAGGAAATCTATAAACCTCCTCAGGCTACCTAAACAGGCTTCCTAGGTAACCTTTCAACAAATTTAATATTCAAAACAAGTTAGTGGCAAATGAAACTAATACTCAAAAACTATGAAACTAATATTCATATGCTAATATTAAACCAAGTGAAGACACATTACAAACAAACTCACTGCCATTGAGTTGATTCGACTCATAGCAACCACTCCTTGGGTTTCTGAGGCGGTATTTTTACAGAAGTAGATTGCCCAATCTTCCTTCTGAGGAGTGGCTGGTGGGCTTGAACCGCCAGCCTTGTGGTTAACAGTCAAAATGCCTTAGGCGCTACACCACCAGAGCTACAAACATTGGTACAAAATAAATTTGTAAGTTTCTGTTAAGAAAATATAATCAGGGGAAAAATGCCCTCAATATAAAATAAAAACA
>NW_006921735.1:2292019-2292943 GCF_000298275.1 Orycteropus afer afer
AAAATCTCTACCTAGTAAATTCCACACATTCATTTTATAAAATGGTGATGACAGCTTAGTTGTTCAGTCACAAATCTTTCCTCTTGCTTCCTTCAATGCTCACTCACGCCATTTCTCGTTCTTTTTTTTTCTCTCTCTCATCTCTCAGTTCCCAAAGGACCTCCCAGCATAACTAGCAGAAGACAGGAAATCCATGGTGATGCCAGATACTTTGGGTCATGGTAATGAATTGCCTTTTCCTTTCAATTCTTGACTGTCATCCCTCTTAAGTTTTGATCATATGTTTGCATATTAAGTATCTATAGTTTGTTACAAATTGTAAAAGTATTTTAAAAATTCTGAGGACCAGAGACACACTGTTGTTGTTGTTGTTAGGTGCCATTGAGTCGTCTCCGATTCATAGCATCCCCATGCACAGCAGAATGAAACACTGCCCAATCCCGCACCAGCTCCACGATTCCTGCTATACTTGAGCCCATCATCGCAGCCACCATGTCAATCCATCTCGTTGAAGGCCTCCCCCTCTTTCGTTGACCCTCCACCTTACCAAGCATGACATCTTACTCCAGGGAATGGTCCCTTCTGACATAACCAAAATAGGTGAGACAAAATCTGGCCATTCTCACTTCCAAGGACCATTTCGGGTGCACTTCCTCCAGGACAGATCTGTTAGTTCTTTTAACAGTCCATGGTACCTTCAGCATTCTTCACCAGCAGCACAACTCAAAAGCATCAACTCTTCTTCGGTCTTCCTTATTCATTATCCAGCTCTCACATGCATATGAGATGATTGGAAATATCATGGCTTGTGTCAGGCGCACCTTAGTCCACAAGGAGACATCTTTGCTCCTCAACATTTGAAACAGTTCCTTTGCAGTTGACTTTCCCAATGCTACACGTCGTCTAATGTCCTGGCTGCTGCTT
>NW_006921735.1:2293969-2299224 GCF_000298275.1 Orycteropus afer afer
AAGGCAGGCACAGAACTACTTGGAAGTAGTTTCAAGTTAGGCACTAAGCCACAATTAATAACTCTGAGTGGGCCAAGTAGTAGAATGAGTAAGAGACACAAATTTCTCAAGAAAACAAGAAAACAGAATAGACAAATTCTATCTCGTCCAGGATAGAAGCTGATTAAAAGTGAAAGAAGAAGGTAGATTTCTAAAAGGCCCAGGAAATCAAGATCCCATTCTTCTCAGTAGTATGCCTCAGAGAGTAATGTCAAGACAATTTACCCTTCACTAGCAAAATTTAATTTTGTACCTATTCCATCTATCTGTAGTTATACATCTATATGTAAGCAGTAGTCCAATGAATTCTAACAACCTATTCTTGTATGCAAGAAGCTCTGGTGGCACAGTGCCTAAGGCATTTTGACAGCTAACCAGAAGGTTGGCAGTTCAAACCCACCAGCCACTCCATGGAAGGAAAATGGAGCAATCTACTTCAGTAAAGATTTACAACCTCAGAAACCCAATAGGGTTCTGAGTCAAAATCAACTTGATAACAGTCGGTTTGGTTTAGTTTTGCTGTATTCTTGTAATTAGATAGATTAATCCATTACAGAGGTTCTCACACATGAGTGAGCATCAGAATAACTTGGAAAGCTTGCTAAAATGCATATTACAGAGCCCAGGCCTGGAATAGGGCCTAACAAATACTGAGGTCTAGGGATCATTCTGTGAGAACCATGACTGTGTGTGGATGAATTCTTTTTGGGTGAAAGTAGGATTTGAGGGCCAACCAGCAAATCCTAGGTAAAATCAATGTTAGCAGGGTCTTGGTCTCTCACAAGCACTGGGTTCCTGTCACTTGTCCTTACAGCCCCGGGCTGCAATTCCCCAGTACTCCTGTAGCACACCAAACTTTCTTGGATCACCATGCTTCCTAGGGTTGTACCCTCCTGGCCAATACCTACATTAAGTATACTAGCAGCACAATTCCCCACGGCCATATTTCTGCTCTACCTGGGCCCTCCAATAAGAGTGTACATGATTCTACAAGTCGTAGAATTCATCATATAAGGGCACTGTTTCTTTTCTCTCTTAGTTTTGATTCATTACACCAAATTTTGGGAGCTCTGGTAGCATTGTGGCTAAGACACTTGCCTGCTAACCAGACGGCTGGCGGTTCAAACCCACCAGCCACTCCTCGGAAGGAAGGTTGGGCAATCCTACTTCCGTAGTGATACTGCCTCGGAAACCCAAGGAGGGGTCGCTATGAGTCGGGGCCGACTCGACGGCACATAACAACAACAACAACAACACACCAAATTTTAAAAATCATGTCTGACCATTAAAAAAAAATACATGTTATACAAACCACAGATCTAGAGGGAATAAAATGCCAGAGTCTACACCCTACTTCCACCCTCATGGGTTATTAGTTATGTTATTTCAAAACAAATTGCACTAATTGTAAATAAAAGAGTTTTAGCACACTGTATCTATACCTAGGTAGGTAGTAAGAAGTGGTGACAGATGGTACCTGTTTTGGGTCTCAGATTGTGACATATTTTAATGAACATTAAATTCTTATTCACTGCCTGAGTCAGCAGGGGAATTTTACCTCAAATTCTAGACCAGCTGTCAGGTTTTGTTAATTGGCTTAAACTATCAAATGGTAAGACTTATATAAAACATATTTTCACTTTGTTCACAAGTAAGGTAACATAATTTGAATTTTAAGCATATTGGAAAATTATTGAGACTTTGGTAAGAGAGCTTTTCCTGGCCCCAAGGCTAGAAAAGACTTCTAGATGCAAAAATGTCAACATAGTGACACATGATTGTTAGAAATGACAGTCCTCAATTGCAGTGTTTTCTTTTCCTGAGGAATACAGCAATACAGGGAGTTTTGAAAGAGTTAATAATGTCAGAATTTGAATAAGGATGCCCTGATGATCACTTCAACTCTGCTCCTAATGTCATATGATAACCTATCTATCTTATTTCTGGATCTCAATTTCCTCTTCTGAAATAACCTAGGTAGCTGCTCCCAAGAATCTTGAGGCAGGTGATTGGACTGGGAATAAATTAGATGATTTACAAAATCCTTTCTAGCTTTAATATATTTTGTTTTGTCATTCCATAATCCTAAAAACAACTTTCTTCATTGATAAATCCAATCAAGCATATACATAAGAACTTAACACTAGTGTTTGAGATTAGGAATTTATTATCACTAAAAATAAATTTGTACCACATTAGCTCATGGTATTTTCCAAAGATGACTGTTACAATATCTACTATACCAGATGTTCTTCTGTAATTTGACTCTGGTGTTTCCACATTAAGAGGTGAAGTCCAATTACCTAAATCTGATTCTCTTCCCCGATATGTGACTATTTCTACCAATAAAATGAGGCAATGAGCGATGCTATATGATTTTTGAGATTTAGTAAAAAAAAAAAAGTTGTTCACATTCTGCCTTACTCACTGGCACACACATACTAAGAGCCCATAGTCTCCCTGAAAGAATTCTGCCTACTTTGAGGTTGTCATGCTATGAAAAACCATGTCCTATGGAAAGCATAGGGAAGGTCCTTTGGTCAGCAGTCTTAGATTTTAAGTTATCCCAATACAGATGCCAAACAGTGTGAGTGAATGAGTGTCTTCAGATAATGACAGCCCCCAGCTATCTATAATTTCCAAATGTGGCCCCAGACATCCACAAGCCATACTCTCAGTGACACTTTTGAATTCCTGACTCATGAAATCAAAGAGCAAAATAAAAGTTATTTCAAGCTATAAATTTTAGGGTATAACATTATATAGTAATAATAAGTGGAAGAACAACCAAGTCTTGCCTCTTCAAATTTCTACCCTTTGCATATTCCCTGGGCCCTTTTCCTTATGAAGATGGACTTTCCTTGAGAGGTTCTGTTGTGCAATTGCTTACTGAATATTTCATTTCTCACAATCACCATCCTAAATACTGAAAACATGATGGTAAACAAAGAGCCTACACTCAAGGAGCTTACATTCGAAAATACATATACATATAATACAGACATTTTAAACTCAATATATCCAAATTTAAAATAATAATTATTCTTTTTAAAGGAATATTTCCTCTTCCTTTTTTTCTATCAGGGTTAAAAAACAAACTAGGTACCAAGTCATTCAACTGAGAAACCTGGAAATCAATATCAACTTCATTCTCTTACCATAAGTTTTATTCATGCCATCTCAACATTCTTTGTAACTATCTTCACCCTTTCATACCCAGTGCTACTGTTCTAATTCAGGTCTTCTAACAGGTTTCCTTCCTACCAACTTTTGGTAGGCGGGGCTGGGGCTCAAGGCTGCTTTTCACTTGGGGTGGCTATATTGGAAGTCCAGGGCCACAGGTAGGCGAGCCTGGGGCTCAGGGGCTGCTTTCATTTGGGGCAGCTCTATTTTAAAGTTGGGGCCCAAGGTAGGTGGGCATAGAAGGGTTAGGAAAAACTAAGGGAAACAAACTTGTTGTCTGTCAGTTTGTTGTCTTGTGGTGGCTTACATGTTGTTGTGAGGCTGAGACTGTGCCACTGGTGTTACAAAATGCCAGATGGGGTACCCATGGTGGACAGGTTTCAGTGGAGCTCCCAGGCTAAGAAAGACTCAGAAGAAGGAAGAGGCCATCCACTTCTCAAAGAATTGGTCAATGAAAACCTTATGAATAGCAGTGAAACACTGTTCGATATATTACTGGAAAATTTATTTGAATAGGCCTGAAACATCCAATATAGTGCCAGAAGATGAGCTCATCAGGTTGGAAGGCACTCAAAATATGACTGGGGAAGAGCTGACTGCTCAGAGTAGAGATGACTTTAATGATATGGATGGAGTAAAGCTTTCAGAACCTTCATTGGCTGATGTGGAACAACTCAAAATGAGTAGAAACAGATGAAAACATGCATTAATAATTGGAACATGGAATGTAGGAAGCATGAACCTAGGAAAATTGGAAGCTGTCAAAAATGAAATGGAATGCATAAAGATAAATATCCTAGGCATTAGTGAGCTGAAGTGGACTAGTTTTGGCTCTTCTGAATAAGAAAACCATATGATCTACTATGACAGGAATGACAAATTGAAGAGGAATGGTGTGGCATCCATTGTCACAAAGACTGTTTCAAGATCTGTCCTGAAGTACAATGCTGTCAGTGATAGGATAATATCCATATACCTCCATGGAAGACCCAATAATACTACGATTATTCAAATATATGCACCAACCACCAAAGCCAAAGGTGAAGAAACTGAAGATTTCTACCAACTTCTGCAGTCTGGAATTGACCAAAAATGCAATCAAGATGTGTTGATTATCACTGGTGACTGGAATACAAAAGTTGGAAACAAAGAAGAGTTACTGGTAGTTGGAAAATATGGTCTTGGTGATAAAAATAATGATGGAGATCACAAGATAGAAGTTTGTAAGACCAATGACTTATTCATTGCACATACCTTTTTTATCAACAGCATAAGTGGTGGCTATACACTTGGACTTCACCAGGTGGAATACACAGGAATCAGATTGAGTACATCTCTGGCAAGAGGCAAAGGAGAAGCTCAATATCTTTAGCCAAAATAAGGCCAGGAGCTGCTTGTGGAACAGACCATCAACTGCTCATATGCATATTCAAGTTGAAGTTGAAGACAACTAAAACAAGTCCACGAGAGCCAAAACATGACCTTGATAATATCCCTCCTGAATTTATAGACCATTTAAAGAATAGATTTGATGCACTGAACACCAATGACCAAAAAACAGAGGAATTGTGGGATGACATCAGGAGCATCATCCATGAAGAAAGCAAGAGGTCCTCAAAAAGATAAGAAAGGGTGAGAGTTCCGGAAAGATGGCGGACTAGGCACAAGGACTGCACAGACGCTCTTCAACAAAGAAAAGGGAAACCAATTAACACAAACACAGAAGATAATCATGGACCCCTGAGCCTTGAAAGGAAGGATACAAAAGTGGACTAAACCCCAACTAGCAGAAGAATTTGCATGAAAATACCAAAAAGGAGACACACAGAGCTGCGGTCTGGCAGCGGACTGAGCGACCCTGACGGCACAGACGACACGGCTTGGAGATTCCCGAGTGGGGGTAGGACCTAAGAATTAACCCAAAAATCACCCTGCTAGCCAGGGACTGCACTGAGGACTGTTCACTGTGGCTGGGGAACAAACGGAGAAGGTGAAGAGAAAGGTGGGCTGAGCTGTGGACTTTTGCTGGTCTG
>NW_006921735.1:2309804-2310635 GCF_000298275.1 Orycteropus afer afer
CTGCAAAAGACCTTGTTCAAGCAATGAAGAGCAAAGATATCTCCTTGAAGACTAAGGTGTGCCTAACCCAAGCCATGGTATTTTCAATTGCCTCTTATGCATGTGAGAGCTAGACAATGAATAAGACAGAAGAAGAGTTGATGCCTTTGAGTTGTGTTGTTGGGGAAGAATGCTAAGAGGACCACAGTCTGCTAAAAGGACTAACAGATCTGTCCTGGAAGAAGTGCAGCCGGAATGCTCCTTGTAAGCAAGAATAGCCAGAGTTCGTCTCACCTACTATGGTCATGTTGTCAGGAGGACCACTCCCTAGAGAAGGATATCATGCTTGGTTAAGTAGAGGGTCAATGAAGAAGGAGAAGGCCCTTAACGAGATGGATTGACACAGTGGCTGCAGCAATGGGCTCAGGTATAGCAAGGATCGTGAGTCTGGCACAGGACTGGGCAGTGTTTTGTTCTGTTGTTCATAGAGTCTCTATGAGTCGGATATGACTCAACAGCACCTAAAAACAACAACAACATCTTCCCCCACTTCATACCTAGTGCTACTGTTCTAATTCATGTCTTCTAACAGTTTTCCTTCCACCAACTATCTCCCTATCAAGAAACATTTAAAAAGTGACTCGCCATTGACCACAAAATAGAAGTTCAAATATATCACTGACATTTTTCCACTCAGAGTTTGATATGTCTACATAGACTATTTTTTGAAATCTGTTTTCAGTTGTCACATCATTTTCATCAATTTTTTTTTATTAGGATTTGGGTGAAGATTTACAGAGTAAATTCACTTTTCATACAGCAGTTCACATATACTTTGTCTCATGTCATTGA
>NW_006921735.1:2312535-2314798 GCF_000298275.1 Orycteropus afer afer
AAATAATAAAATTTACAGAGGAGGCCAAGCTTTAAGAGATGTCTGTTTTTTTAATCCTGTAATGTCCAACTGAAAACAAAATGCCTCTATAACCTTTCCCTTGAGCCCTTTTACCCCCAACGTTCTCTCAGTTTTGAAAATACATGAGGCGCTTACAGTGACTTTTTTTTTTTGCTTTAATGTTTTTCTTGTTTACCAACTTAAGCTAAAAGCCCTTTGTAAGTGAGAATAACCATATCTTGTTTCTCTCTTACATTACTCAGAGAATTTGCTGCAGTATATTAGTTTAGAATCATATTGTATAGAACTTTCTGGAAAAAAATTATCAAAATTTTCTATATCTCTAAATTACCCTAGTGATTAAATCACAAGAAGTATTTCACCAATACTTTGTAGAGTTAAATTTTTGTTTTACCTGAGGTCTTATTCCTGGCATGCTATATATGTATTTAAAGACTATAATTCTGTTTGACAAAAATGAAGTTAAAAATCTACACATTATAATTATGGAAAGCAAAAATATAATGTATTTGAATATACTCTGATCTAAGCAGAAACAATGAGCACTTGGTTTAAAATTTGAGAGAATAGAAAAGATCAAATAATGGTTTTAATATACAATTTTGGGATTGTAAAAGATTATTAAAAGGTAAGAAATACATACAGCCAGTTTTTGAAGACTTGATAACTTTTCATTTTGATCCTTAAAGGCAGTAGTGGGAATCTTGTTCAATGCATCTTCTTTTTCTGAAAGCCATGCACCAAAAAGGCACTGAAAAAAAAAATTACAAAGGAAAAAAAAAGTTAAAAGTAGATCATGATATATTCTTTGGTAAGGGTGCATACAGATTTAACGTATCTTCATGCCTTTCACTGCTATAATTTCCTCCATGTCACTCACCTGTTCTTCTGTAAAACGTTGCCATTTTAGAAGAATGTCTTGTAAAAGAACCCAGCGGTCTTCTGTCCATCTACAAATGTTTGCCCATCGATCTCCCAGTACCTGAAAAACAGCACACCTCAACATCAGTAAACAATAAATAATTAACTGAATTTAGTTAAAAATGGCATAAATGATTATGAAAGTCTCTGACTTTAACTCATCTACATATTTTAGTTCTGTAAAGGATACCCTTCTCCTGCTTACAATTATTGTGCCCTTTTATTGTCTTTACATAATGTCACTCACTTTCACCTCACACTGAAAAGCAAAGACACAAGCAGGTGGAAGCAGTTGTGATGCCGACATTTGATATATCTTGACAGCAAATATAAGATTGCAATGACATAAAAATGGATTGAGAAGGATTTGCAATGATATCTTGTAAAATCTGGATCTTCCTTAGGTCTGAAACCACACTCCAAAGAATAAAATCTTACTACTACTAAACAGAATGCCCGAAACACTTGGTTTTGCAGCAATTCTCTATAATTAAAATAGCTTATTCTCCTGATTTTGGAAGACAATTCTGTGATTAAAATATATCCATATGTGGACTTAAAAAATTTGCTGTTATACATTATTAAGATTTTATATATCTCTAAACTGTTCTTGTGAGCAAATTACAATATTTCATGGATAACAACTGCCATGCCTTTAGCATGTTCCTCATGTTAAAGTGTGCACCCTATTTTCATGTGTATCATAAGCCAAGTATGAATGAGGATTGGCTAGAACAAATGTATGTCGTGATGATTTCTGTGCAAGGGAGTATATCAAGACTAGATAAAAAAGCAAACATACCTAAAATTTCAACTTTTTATGACCTCATATAAATGAGAAAATTGTTTGCCCAAAGCTATTGGATGTTTATAGCCTGAAACATAGCAAAATATGCAAGTTTTATTTTGCACAAAGTCAGAGCTGAAAAATAAAATTTAGATCTCACATTTTGGACAAATATATTCAGAATCCAAGGTACAACTTCAGATAATTTCTACATTACATGATGCTACAAGCTTGGATCAATCTGCCTATAAAAAAATCAAACCAAACTCATTGCTCTTGAGTCTACTCTGACTCATAGTGACCATACAGGACACAGAAGAAATGTCTGATAGGGATTCCAAGGCTGTACATATCTATGGAAGCAGACTGCCACATTTTTCTTCTCTTGAGTGGCTGGCTGGTGGGTTTGAACCATTGACCTTTTGATTCGCAGTCATGCTTAACCACTGTGCCACCAGGACTCTTTCAATCTACCTAGAATATATGAATATATGATTTGAATAATGCAAATGTAATTAGTATTATGAAAAAAGC
>NW_006921735.1:2314922-2319131 GCF_000298275.1 Orycteropus afer afer
CACCAGCCTTCTGGTTAGCGGTCAAATGCCTTAGCCACTATGCTACCAGAGCTCCCAGGTAACTCATAGGATCATGTAATTTTAAAAAAATTATTTAATTTCCCACCTCTTCAAAAAGGACTCTTGTGCATAGATAAGCTGCCAGAAGAAAATACTTTACTACAGCATTAAAATGATCATGCAGTTCCATGCAGCTCAGCCAAAAACACGTTTTCAGGTTTTCTTCAGAAATGTCAATAAACATGGTATTGTTTTTCAGTATAATGTAACTTATTTTTCTTTATTTATTACTTTATTGTTATTTGTTAAATATTTTCTCTCTTTACTCAATTCCTTTTGAATTATCTCAGTTCCCAAAAGAAGTCATAACCCTAAAATCATGATGTTAGGCACTCACGGAAAATGGTTAACTTAAATCAATGGATTAAACGATTTTAATCATATAATCACTGCAACCAAGTATATGGATTGATTTTTCTAAAACACACCAGAAGTTTAATGAACTTCCTGCTAACTATGTCAGTATGCATCAGTGGATTAGTTGTGGTAATATTAGCTTCAAAAACAGAAAATGTTGTCCTTTATCCTTTAACCACAAACTATACCATCTGTCTGATTTGATAATACAGATACAAAAGGTCAAACTGTGGGTTGTTTATTGTAGCCCATCAACCTCAGTGGAGCTGAAAGTCAAGGAGGTGGTGGGAGGACAAACCCAAACTCTGCCATCCTCTTCGTAACTGAAAGAAAATGAACTGAGATTTCCAAGTAGGTATGACATCTTCTCTAGTGCAACCAAGTACACACAGATAGCAACCATGGAAAGAGCATCTTATATTTGTAATATGGGGAAATTAAAATAGATTAAGTTTAGTAGGCCAACCTATGAAACAAATCCAAATAAAAATCCTATGTTCTAGGTAGCAAACAATGATTGAATCCATAGAAATTGTTAAATGTATTATTATCAATGTGATACATTTTACATTGAATTTTTCTTTACACAAATGACTTTAAAAAATAATAACAAATTTCTATTTTAGGTACAGGCTCAACCTATTTAAGACAACTATGTTAAGAATGTTAGTAAAAATGTCCTTTGCATTCAAATAATGATTATGAGAAGTTTTGACCATTCACTGAAGCAGATTTGCAATTCAACTAATATTTAATCTACAGTTAATGAGAGTCTCCACTTCATTCATTCATTAATCATGATTTTATTTAAAAAAACAAATATTTATTGAGCATTTATTCTGTACCAAATATGAACAGAATAAAAGCATATTTAAGAGAGATGGAGTCCATGGCACTGTAAATTATCTCAAAACACTGGATGAACTTGGAGGACATAATGCTGAATGAAATAAGTCAATCACAGAAGGACAAATATCGCATAAATCCACTATTGTAAAAAGTCAAGTAAAGGTTTATATACGGAAGGAAATTTTCTTTGTTGGTTACTAGGGACGGGAAGGGAGGGGAGGGAAAATTGCTGTACAGGTTTAAAAAAATAAAAAAACTGTTAATCGTAAATGCACACTAACTACAATGGGGAAAAATGACAACACATTTCAATTATTAGAAGTAAAATTAATTAAACTTGTTCTCCCCAGAAGCAGATTTTAAATAATCTATTATGGCTTAACTTCCAAAATAATAGTAAAATATCACTTTCAGATTTTGTGTTTTATGAGTGAAATATAAAAGTATGCGGAGTTGCAGTTGGCATAACATACTACACAAAAACATTGTTCCACATCCTACATTGGTGAGTAATGACTGGATCTTAAAAGCTTGCAAGCAGCTATCTAGATACAATGATGGTTTCTTCTCGTCTAGAGCAAAGAAGAATATAGAAAAGCAAAGATGCATGGAAACAATTAGTTCAAGGGACTAGTAGACCAGGTGATTCTCAGCCTATATGATTATGAGACCAGTAGAACTAGATTGTGCCCAACTATCACTGTCAACCATTCAGAGGGGGATCGGTGCAGGAGATCCTGGATAGAGGGGGAGAACAATGTGGAACAAAATACAAAAGCATTAAAAAAAAAAAAAGAGGTTTGCTGGTCTGATAGAGCCTGGTGAGACCTCTGTGACTATGGCTCCTAATTACCCTTCAGGTCCAGAACTGAATTGACTCCTGTGGCTTCCACCCAAACAATAGGCATATAGAGTGAACATTTACATCAGGTAGATACACTCCTTGGAATGATCAATCATGGGGGAACAGAAGGGCAGTGTTTGCACAGTGAGACAGCTCAGGGGGTGGGAGAGCATGGGAAGGAAGGACACAGGGAAGAGGTAACTACAGGGAGGACGTGGAAAGAGACCTGTTACATTGTGGGGAATTGCAGTCAATGTCACGAGACAAAATGTGCATGAATTGCTATATGGAAAATGAATTTGATCTACAAACTTTCTCCTAAATGACAATAAACTTAAAAAAAAAAGTATTCAGAGCTGAATATTTAGATTCAATTCTTAGGTCAGTCAGTTGCTTAGGTTATCTACATTTATTTGTCTTTTCAAACTACAAAAACATTTTAAATATATAATATTTCTGACAATTCTTCAAGGAATTGATATTATTATTTTCCCCAGTGTGATTGATTCCTGTTCAGGAAAATTATGGCTGAATCGTTCAATCTCTCTCAAAGAAAAGAATACTACCATCCCCTTAAAGAATTGCTACAAATATAAAATGAGATTATGTTTTGGAAAAGTGGTTTGTAATTTGAAACAAGGTTTATACCTGTTGCTTGTTATTTACATTTTGCTCTTCATTGTTTTTATATCAAATCTAAGAACTTCCAAGGGTCATCTATTTTACTCTACTCACTCTGGAGAGGCATTCATTGAATCTTCACAAATAGATGCTTAGCCTTCAAGTATATGTGGTCTTTTTGAAAGATCACCAACACAGCAGTGTGTCCATATCCTTTCAGTAACACATTCCACAGTTTAAACCTATCTTGCAATCAATGAATTAAACATAAATCACCTCTGTTACAATGTGGGCATAGGGTTTCACTGATCTCAGTGAAATTAAATAAGTGAATTAGAGATTGTTTGTTCATATGCTATACACATCTGCCCACAGATAGGCTTTTGCAATACCATATGCACAAATATACCTTGATATACAGAGACTGTGAATATATGGATTCATATATTTATTGCTTATAGATATCAGCCTTAATTTGAATTATGAAGGATTGAGCCAAGCAATTGAAAGATTATCAACCAGCCCTAGATCATTCAAAGATGATCTTATCCACTGCTTGAAACGGTGTAACTAAATTTTTATGCAGGTATAAAGAATTTGATCTAAGAGGATTAACAGTAAGCTAAATAACTTTTAGAAGAGTCTTTATATTGTTATATACCGTCAAGTCAGACCTGACTCATAGCAACCCCTCCTTGGGGGCATTTCTGAGGCAGTATCACTACGGAAGTAGATTGCTCAACCTTCCTTCTGAGGAGTGGCTGGTGGGTTTGGACTGCCAGCCTTCTGATTAGCAGTCAAACACCTTAGGCACTACGATACCAGAGTCTTTATATTAGGATTAGAAATCTAAAGGAAAAACATATATTCACTCAGTTATGCTCTGAGTGCCTACTTAAGGAGATGAATCCCTTGAGCTTTTAGAAATAATGCATATTTTTGTAGGTGTAGGTAAACATTGAATGCATAAATGCAAAATCAATGAATTATAACGCCTCATGAAGTGATAAGTAGAGATAAATTTTTATTTATATCTTCATTTTGTCTCAGCAATGAGAGAGAAGATAAAGGTCAGTTCACTCACTCTAGCACATTGTCATGGGCTAAAACACCACTCCAGTATTATCCAGGCTCACAGTCTCAATAGGGAGGACTTTCCCCTACCATTTACTCACATCTCATATTGTTCTACAAGCCAAGGACATTTTTCATATGAGTTCCTTTGTTTGTTTCAGTTGTTTTTTTCAAAACAAATGTGAAAAATGATTTGTATAAAGACAACTGTGGAAAATTTGAAGACCCTAGATGATAAAACTTAAGGACAGTGACCCTTGAATTTATTTAGGTCCACGGTTGAAGGTGAAAGCTAAACTATGCCCATCAGGAGTAGCATTAAGAGATAAAGTGTTCTCTAGGAATATGTCCACTGAGGAAGAAAACAATTATGTGTTATGGTAACTGGACTTTATAAAAGAGGA
>NW_006921735.1:2319665-2321612 GCF_000298275.1 Orycteropus afer afer
AGCCCGGCAGGGTGGCCAAACTAGACAATCATAGCATCAGAACTCTAAGCACCTGAGAGAGAGTGGGCACCTCCCAGAACACTGTTTTGTGCCACTCCCAACAGAAATACTCCAGGTGGACAACTTCAGCAATCAGGAGCTCCTCAGTTGCTCATAGAAAATCCCACCTTGGAGTTTAGAAAGACTTATGGGTAGAAAAGCCACACTAAATAATTTACTACACCACACATACAAGACCCTTTAATAACTCTCAGTTAAATATGGTTTATGTGTAATGAACCTTCTGAAAAATAACTTATTTGTTGATATTTCATTCTTACTTTAAAAATAATGATGAAGTTAAACAGAATAAACAACTTCATCTTACCGACAGTGACATGCAAATGACATCAAACAACTTATTGAATGAACTAAAACAAAATTCATGACAAGGTTAGAAATGGGGCATTCTCCTATTGAATATGTTTTGCCAAACTAAGATTCTCTTCTTCATTTTGTATTTTGTTAACAGTTAACAAATGCAACATACTATCAAATGGCATGCCTGATATCTTCACAGTCTAACATATGGTCCAGGATGGAAAAATTAAAAAATATATTTTGATGTATTAGGAAACACTTATTGGCAGTTTCCCTGAAATCGCCATTCTTACTTCTGTTTACCACCACCCATGTGTAAGTTTGTCGTACTTTGGAAGCTTATGGGTTACTGAGATGCTGGAAAATATGCCACAAGTATTTCAAATATCAGTAGGGTCATCCATGGTGGATAGGTTCCAGTGAACCTTCCAGCCTGAGAGTAGAAAGAAAGGTAAGGCAATCTACTTCCAAAAATTAGCCAATGAAAACCCTCAGACACTTCGATTCATTGACTTTAGATAAGACATCAGAAGGGACAGATCACTGGAAAAGGACGTCATGTTTAATAAAATGTAGGGCCAGCAAAAGTGAGGGAAACGCTCAATGAGATGGATTAAGAGTTGCAACAATGACTTAAAAATACCAACAACCATGAAGATAGCACAGGGCCAGGTAATGTTTGGTTTGGTTTTACAGGGTATCTCTGTGAGCTGAAACCAACTCAACAGCAACTAACAACAACTTCTGTTTAAATAATTCTGTAATTATCTCCTGAGGAAAGTCCATTAATTCCTGATGGTCATGGCTAAAGTTACAGCTTACATATGAGGAAGATGCCAAGGCCACAGAGGCCTGCAAATCTGAGATTTGACATCTGTACTGTCTGGCTATACATCAGTGTTCTTTCATGACACCATTAGCTCATTAGGACAGTCAACATAAAACATATGTCTTCTGATTTGTGCTAAATAAATGTACAGATACATTTTTAGCAGAAGTTTATCTTTGACTAGATTTAACTACACATTTTCTCTAACTTGCATGACAAGGTTTTGAAGTCACAAAAAATAAAAAGACCCACTGCCACCAAGTTGATACTGACTCATAGCGAACCAATTGGACAGAGTAGAATGGTTCCTTTGGGTTTCCAAGGCTGCAAATCTGTACGGAAGCAGACTTCCTCATCTTTCTCCCACAGAGTAGCTGATGGTTTTGAACCATCGACCTTTTGGTTAACAGCCGGATGCTTTAACCACTGTTCTACAACAGCCTGAATTCTTGCCCCAACACAACTCTTGCCTTAAACTCAGTAACATCTATGAGCAGAACACTTACTGTGCTTTTGTTGTCCCACTTGTGAAATGGAAATAATACCTTCATTGACACCCTCGCACCTAGGACACTTTTATGTTTAGATAGGTCAACAAATAGAAAAGGCTCTGGGATGCTTGTAATTGGTAAGGATTAATGGAAGATCTGCTTTTGTTCAATTCCTGATATAATCAACCTACAGGATGATGTTTTTGTTGTTTCCTGCAGTCAAGTCAGTTTTTGACTCATAGCAAACCTACATGACAGAGTAAAATT
>NW_006921735.1:2322578-2326930 GCF_000298275.1 Orycteropus afer afer
GTCCACCCATCTATCCACCCGTATATCCATGTTTGGCTTCACTGACAATGCAGTACTGTATGTGCAAAAAGATTCATCTTTGTTGTCTGTACCTCCCATGTGCCTCTCTATGTCTTCCTCTTCCTCAGTGCCACCATGTTGATCACTCACATTTGGTACATTGCCCTTCTCTTCACCAAAATCAATACTTATCTCTACCTATCTAACAGTGTTCCCTTCCCTTCCCTCCCACCCCTGGTAACCAAAAAAGAAAATTTCCTTCCATATAGAAACCTTTCCTTGACTTTTACAATAATGGACTAATACAATATTTGTCCTTCTGTGATTGACTTATTTCGCTCAGCATAATGTCCTCCAAGATCATCCATGTTAGGCAGTATTTTACAGATTCTTCGTTATTCTTTAGGGTTGCATAATATTCCACTGTGTGTATGTAACCATAGTTTGATTACCCATTCCTCAGTTGATGGACACCAAGGTTGTTTCCATCTTTTGGCTATTGTAAATAGTGTTGTGATGACCATGGGTGTGCATATGCCTGTTCTTGTCCTAGCTCTCAATTCTTTAGGATATCTACCTAGTAATGGAATAGCTGGGTCAAATGGTATTTCTAATTCCAAATTTTAAAGGAATCGCCATACTGCTTTCCACAATGGTTGTACCATTTTACAGTCCCACCAGCAGTGTATGAGAGTCTCCTCATCCTCACCAGCATTTGTTATTGTGTGTCTTGTTGAACTTTGCTACTAATGCTGGGGAAACATGGCATCTCATTGTTGTTTTGATTTGCATCTCTCTAATGGCTAATGATCATGAGCATTTCTTCATATGTTTGTTGGCTGCCTGAATATTCTCCTTATTGAAGTGTCTATTCATGTCTTCTGCCCATTTTAAAATTGGATTGTTTGTCTTCTTGTTATTGAGGTGTTGGAGTTTTCTATAAATTCTAGAGATAAGTCCCTTGTCAGATATGTTATTACCAAATATTTTTTCCCAATCTGTAGGTTCTCTTTTGACTCTTTCAGAAAAATCTTTGGAAGCCCATAAAATTTTAATGTTTAGAAGGTCCCATTCCCCTAGATTCTCTTCTGCTGTTTGTGCATTGTGGGTTATACTTGATAGCCTACTTATGCCATATACTAGGGCTCCTAAATTTGCCTCTAGTTTTACCTTGAGGAACTTTATACTTTTAGGTTTCACATTTAAGTCTTTGATCCATCTGGAGTTAGTTTTTGTGTATGGTGTGAGGTATAGATCTTGTTTCATTTTTCTGCAAATGGATATCCAGTTTTGCCAGCACCATTTATTAAACAAACATTCTCTTCCCCATTTAATGGATTTCACCCCTTTGTCAAAGATCAACTGACCATAGGTTGATGGATCTATTTCTGGATTCTCAATTCTATTCCATTGGTCTATGTGTCTGTCATCATACCAGTACCAGGCAGTTTTGACTATTGTGGCTGTATAGTAGGTTTTGAGATCCAGCAGTGTGAGACCTCCTACTTTGCTCTTCTTCAATAGTGCTTTGCATATCCGAGGTCGCTTTCCTTTTCATATAAAGTTAGTGATTCGTTTTTCCATATCCTTAGAAAATGTTGATGGGATCTGGATTGGGATTGTGTTGAATGTACAGATCAATTTGGGCAGAATTGACATTTTCACAATGTTCAATCTTCCTATCCACGAGCATGGGATATTCTTCCATTTGTGGACATTTCTTATGGTTTCTTGAAGAAGTTTTTTTTTATAGTTTTCTTTGTACAGGTCTTTTGTGTCCCTGGTAAGAATTATTCCCAAGTATTTTATTTTATTTTTGGTAGCTATTGTAAACGGTATTGATTTCCTTATTTCTTTTTCAGCAATCTCTTTGCTGGTGAAAAGGAATCTAACTGATTTTTGGATGTTGATCTTGTATCACGCCACAATGCGAAATCTCTCAATTAGCACTAGTAGATTTTTGACTGAGTCTCTTGGGTTTTCTAGGTATAGGATCATGTCATCAGCAAATAGGGATAATTTGACTTCTTCCTTATCAATTTGGATGCCTCTGATTTTCCTTTATTGCCTTATTGCCCTGGCTAGGACTTCCAGTACAATGTTGAATAGAAGTAGTGATAGAGGGCATCCTTGTCTGGTTCCTGTTCTCAAGAAGAATGGTTTCAGTCTCTCCATTAAGAATAATGTTTTGCATAGATGCCCTTTATTATGTTGAGGAATGTCCCTTCTATTTCTATTTTGATGAGAGTTTTGATCAGGAATGGGTGTTGGATTTTATCAAATGTCTTTTCTGCATCAATTGATATGATCACGTGGTTCTTTTTTTTTGTTTGTTTTATTTATGTGGTGGGTGATGTTGATTGTTTTTCTAATGTGGAACCATCCTTGCATACCTGATATGAACCCCACTGGATCATAATGCATGATTTTCTTGACATGTTGTTGGAGTCTATTGGCTAGGATTTTGTTGAAGATTTTTGCATCTATATTCATGAGGGATAATGGTCTGTAATTTTCCTTTTGAGTGATGTATTTGCCTGATTTTTGTATCGAGGTTATGCTTGCTTCACAAAACGAGTTAGGAAGGATTCCATCCCTCTCTATGTTTTGGAATAGTTTGAGTAGGATTGTCAGTTCTTCTGGTGTCAGTTCTTCTCTGACTGTTTGGTAGAATTCTCTGGTGAAACCATCTGGGCCAGGACATTTTTTGTTGCTAATTTTTCTATGACTTGTTCAATTTCTTCTTTTGTTATAGATTTGTTCAATCTTTCCACATCAGTCTATGTTAGTTTAGGTAAGTGGTGTGTTTTTAGAAATCTGTCCATTTCTTACAGATTTTCAAATTTGTTGGAGTACAGTTCTTCATAGTATCCTGATATTATCCTTTTTATTTCAGTTGATTCTGTTGTGATGTCACCCATTTCATTTCTTATTGGTATGATTTGTATTCTCCCTCTCTTTTCCTTTGTTAAATTTGCCAGTGGTTTGTCTATTTTATTGATCTTGTTTAAAAACCAACTTCTGGTCTTGTTGACTTCTTCTGTTGCCCTTCTATTTTCTGTTTCATTGATTTCTGCTCAAATCTTGATTATTTCCTTTCTTCCAGTGACTGCAGGCTTTTCTTACTGTTCTTTTTCTAATTGTTGGAGATGTTGGTTTAAAGTGTTGATTTGCACACTGTCTTCCTTTTTGATGTATCCATTTATTTCTATAAATTGGTCTCTGATACCTGCTTTTTCTCTGTCCCAAAGATTTTGGTATGTTGTGTTTTCATTCTCATTTGATTCAAGAAATTTTTTTAACTTCAATTTTTATTTCTTCTCTTATCCAGTCTTTCTTAAGAGGGTGTTGTTTGGTTTCAATGTGTTTACTCTTTTTCCATTGATCTTCCTATTGTTAATTTCTAATTTGATAGCATTGTGATCTGAGAAGATGCTTTGCAGTACTTCAATGTTTTTAAATTTATTAAGGCTTGCTTTATGGCCTAACATATGGTCTATCATGGAAAATGTTCCATGTGCACTGGAAAATAATGCATATTGTGCTGCTGTTGGGTGAGGTGCTCTGTAGATGTTTATAAGGTCAATTTGGTGGATTGTATGGTTTAGCTCTTCTGCATCTTTGTTAATTTTCTTTCCAGTTGTTATATCGTTGATTGAAAGTGGTATATTAAAAACTCCCAATATGACCGTGGAGTCATCTATTTGCCTTTTCAACTCTTTTAAAGTCTGATTTATGTATTTTGGGGTTCTTTCATTGGATCCAGAGATATTTATTATATTTATATCTTCATGCTCAATTAATCCTTTAATCATTATATAATGTCCTTCCTTGTCTCATATGGTGGTTTCTGTCTTTTTGTGTGTGTGTGTGTGTGTGATTTGGGTGAAGATTTACAAAGAAAATTCACTTTCCATACAGCAGTTCCCATATACTTTGTCTCATGACATTGACCTCAGTTTTCCACAATGCAACAGCTCCCCTCCCACTTCCTCCCCATAGTTACCTCTTCCCAATGTCCATCCCTCCATGGACTACTGCCCCCTAAGCTGTCTCCCTGTGCATAAGCAGCCTTTCTTTCTTCCATGATTGTTCTCCCCAAGGAGAGTATCTACTTGAGATAAATGTTCAACTCATATACCTGTCTTTTGTTTGGCTGGAAACCACATGTGTGTGTTCAATTCCAGACCTGAAGAGCAGTTAGGGGCCATAGTCTCAGTGGTTCCACCAGGCTCTATTGGACCAGCAAACATGGTCTCCCCCTTTTTTTTTCCCCTCCAAATGCTTTTGAGTTTTGTTCCACATTGTTCTCCCTCTCTATCAAGGATCTCCTACATAGATCCCCTTCCAAG
>NW_006921735.1:2329192-2330027 GCF_000298275.1 Orycteropus afer afer
TGGTGTCCCTGGTTTCTTTGTTCCATATTATTTTCTGTGCTGATCTCATTATGTTTATGAATCATGTTATCATTTCCTTTGTTGCTGTTGTTTTATTATATGCTGAATATGTGTGCTTGTCCTCTTTTTTATTGTTATGGAAGGCTTATCATTTTTCTTTGAGGTTACCCTGTGATTTATAATTTTCTCCTCGAGTTTGGAATAGTACATTCTATCTTGTAACTCTCCTGCCTTCCTCACCAATTAGAAGTTCTATAACTACACAGTATTTTTCCTCTGTTTGGTCTGTAGTTGTTGTCATTTGCCAATTGATATCTCTGATTCCCTATTTACAATTTTTTAAGCTTATTTTACTTTGTATATTTTCACAGCTGTGGTTTCTGGGTTATGTTGTCTTGTGCAATAATGGTCCTTGTTGTTTGCTATTTTTGTTTTTCTGTTCAAAGGACTCCCTTTAGTATCTCTTGTAAGGTTGGTCTAGTTTTAACAAATTTCCTTAGTTTCTGCTTATCTGAAAATCTCCTAATTTCACCATGATATTTGAGGGACAAATTTGCCGGGTACATAATTCTTCGTTTAAAATTTTTCTCTTTCAGGATTTTATATATACTATCCCATTGCCTTCTTGCTTGCATGGTTTCTGCTCAGAAATCAGAGCTTATTCTTACTGGTTGTCCTTTGTAAGTAACTTTCTGTTTTTCCGGTGCTGCTTTCAGGAGTCTTCCTTTGTCTTTTGTTTTGATGAGTGCAAAAAGGGCAAGGAGGCCACATGTTCCAACCTCCTCTAACCCCACAAAAGGAAGACAGAGTCACCATCAATAGCCCAAGGCCTATT
>NW_006921735.1:2330364-2336341 GCF_000298275.1 Orycteropus afer afer
CTAGCCAATCATAGCATCAGAACTCTAAGCACCTGAGAGAGAGCCGTCCATAACATTGCATTGTGCCACGCCCAACAGAAATAACCCAGGTGGATAACATTTACAATCAGGAGCTCCTCAGTTGCTCATTTCACCACCAAGTTTACAATGACTTATGGGTAGAAAAGCCATACTAAGTAATTTACTACACTGCAATGAGTTTGATGATGATATGTCTTGGTGATTTTCTTTTGGGGTCTATCCTATTTGGGGTTAATTGGACCTCCTGAATGGATATATTCTCATCTTTCGTCTTGTCAGGGAAGTTCTCTTCCACCAAATCCTGGAAAATTTTCTCAGTGGTTTTATTTTTCTCTTCCTGTTCTTGAATTCCAGTGACCCATAGTTTATTCCTTTTGATGGTATCTCACATGGACCTTAGGCTTTCTTCATTTTGCTTTGATCTTTTTTTCTGATTCTACCCTTTCCAAAGAAGTATCCAGATATTTGTCTTCAATCTCATTAATTCTGCCTTCTGTTGCATCAATTCTACTCCATTGCCCTTTCAATGTGTTATGTATTTCTGACAATTTAGTATTAATCTTCTCGATTTCTATCTATAGATTAAGAATCATTTCTAATTTTTCATTTATTTTGTCAATTTGGCCTTATATTTTCTTCCAAAATTCTTCTAAGGTTTTGTTCGTGTTTTCCTTGGTCTGTCTCTCAATCCCTTGAAGATATCTAAATATAATTCTTTTGAATTCCTTATCAGAGAGTTCCAATGCTGCTTCTTCCTCAGGGATGTGTTCTGGGTCTGAATCCTGCTCCCTTGTTTCTACCACTCTATCTTGCTTCTTTGTGTGGACTGTGATGGTCTGTTGTCTCCGAGACATTGTGATGTTGTTGCATTTAGATCTCTGTTAACTGTTTATGAAGAGCAGCCAAGGGTGAGTCTTGGTGGTTGTTTATCATTGGCCCATTGTTGGAGAAGGAAGTGGTGGTTCTCACTTAGTAAATGAAGCTGCAGGAGGTGTGGATGTAGTTGTGTCTTATGGGAACTGTTGCTGTCTTCCATTCAGTTAGACAAAAATGACAATTGAATAACCATCAAAAAGTAAAAGCAAATGGACAAAAAACACACCATGTCATCACACAGGAACAGTAACCAAAAATAAAGAGAAAAGGCAAAAACAAAACAAAAGAAAACAAAACCAAAAACACAATGTCTGGGGAGAGGGTAATAAAAGAAAAAAAGTAGAGAAGGAGAATAATGAAGAAATTAAAAACACTCAGTGATTCAGCTTGCATTCCATTAGTGAATAACCTTATATCTACAAAATTTTATGAACAGAAAATAATTGGGTTATGAAAGGGTTCAAGAAGGACCATAATCAAACATGTCTATTTATAAGCAAATGAATGAAAAACAGATACCTTTATATGTTTCCTGGTAGCTATTGACATTGGAGTTTTCCATGTGTAAAAATCACAAATTCTAGTGTCTATAAGTAATATAATTCTCTAAAATTATTTGGCTATGAAAGATGGTAAGTGATAAGGATTGTGCAAAATGTAACACCTGTGCTGAAGAGTACAGAGATGCTTGCTCCTCATGAAGTTAATATGCAGGAAAACAGCCTCTGGGTCATCAGATGACCTGCATTTTCAAGAGAAGCTGGAAATCCAGAGTTTCAGATCATGGTTAATGAATGTGAAACACTGATTGATAACTAATTTAAAAAACATTAAATACCATGAGGGGCAAAAATAATTTTATATCAATATATTTGTAACTTTGGACTCAATAGACCAATTTTTAGAAAGACACAAACTATTCAAACTGCCACAAAAATGGAAAATCGGAATCATCTTCTTTGCTGCTGCTGTTTTTAATTGCCACTGAGTCAATTCTGACTCATGGTGATCCCACAAGTGAACAGGAGAACTGCTCCATGGGGTTTACAAGGCTGTGACCTTTCAGAAACAAATCATTAGGCTTGTCTTCTGAGGCATCTTTCAAACCCAAAAAACAAACTCACTGTCATTGAGTCAATTCCAACTCATAGCAACCCCCACTGGGTTTCCAAGGTCAAAAATCTTTACAGAAGCAGACTGCCTCATTCTTCTTCCGTGGAATGGCAGGTGGGTTCAAACCACTGACATATTGGTTAGCAGCCAAATGCCTCAACCACTACACCACCAGAACTCCTGAAGTACCTCTAGGGGTTCAAATCATTATCCTTTCAACTAGTTTTGAGCCACTTTGGTTACCTTATATTTATTAGTGATTTTTTTAAAATTTAATACCTTCCCATAAATAAAACTTGAGAAACAAATTACAACTTTCCAACTGATTGTAGGAAGCCAGCAAAATCAGGTATATAAAAACTTAGCAAGCATGTTGCAAGCAAGGAAAAAAAAAGGTAATCTACATCATGAGCGTTTATATTAGTGTTCTCCCTTTTATACCTATGATGTCAAACCAAGAGAGCTATACAGTTCATCTCATGTAGGTTCTTAGAAATTTGTTCCCATTATTAAGAATATAAGTATGCACATATACTTTGGAAATGAGGAACTTTATATTTCAAACATCCACATATCACCCAGATATGTCTTAGAGGAAAGTCCTGTCAATATGCTCCCAAAAGTTCACAGCCTGAAAAACTGTGGCGTCCTATTCTACTCTGCACACATGGGGTTGTCGTGAGTAAGCATCAAGTTTAACAGCAACTGATAATTTTGGAAAACTTTTTGGAAATGTCTAAAAGCTAATTAGGAGCTCTGGTAGTGTAGAGCCTAAGGCATCTGACTGCTAACAAGAAGGCTGGCAGTTCAAACCCACCAGCCACTCTTTGGAAGGAAGGTTGGGCAATCTACTTCTATAGAGATACCGCCTTGGAAACCCAACGAGAGGTTGCTATGAGTCACATCCAACTCGATGGCAGTGAGTTTGGTTTTTGGTTTTATAAAGCTAATTACACATATACTGTCAAACCAGTCTTATGCTTAGTACAAAATCATATATAAAAAGTCATGCACAATTATACCTGAATTATTTGTAATAATTTAAAGCTGGAAACTACTCAAATTTACTGAGCAGTAGACTGGATAATTAAATGTTGTTATATTTGTACAGGGAGCTCTGATAGCATAGTGCCTAAAGCACTTGAGTGCTAACCAGAAGGCTAGTGGTTCAAATCCAGCAGCCACTCCTCGGAAGGAAGGTTGGGCAATCTACTTCCGTAGTGATACTGCCTCAGAAACCCAAGGAGGGCTCGCTATGAGTCGGGTCTGACTCAACAGCACATAACAACAACAACAACATTTGTTCAAAGAACATTATGTAGCAATGAATGAAAGCTACATGCAAGATCGATGAATCTCAAAAACATAATATTGAATAAAAAAAACTGTATATGCTATGTGATTCCATTTTATATACAGCTCAATATACACTCAAATTATCTAAGCTATGATAAATCAGGATAGAGGTTACTTTAGAAGAGGTGGGAAGAGATAATGACGGTGGGGAGTTCTGGGTTTCTGGTAATGTACCACATTTTTATCTTGGATGTGTTACCTTTGTGAAAAGCGTTCAAGTGATAATTATGATTTGTTTACTTGCATATGGTCACAAAAAATTTTTCAAAAAAAATCACGTTCTGCCATAGTGTAAAGTTCTAGTTTAGTTTTTTTTTTTCCACAGACTAGAAATTCCACAATTCTTTTTGAGATCATATTAAAACTAACATTATGGGGACAACACTTATTATTGTTCCAAAACACTTGTAGTAATTTCTTCAGTAATTTTGACTGGCAGGTATTATCATAATTTATCTCTCACCTCATTTTATAAATTGAGAATGAGAGAGTTTATGGAATTACTCAAAACTGCTCAATGAGTAAGTCAAAAAGCCAACCTTAGGCCAGATGTACTAATGTAGAGATTGTGTTCTTTCAAATATACCAAATACCCTATTGATTAAATGAGTTGCCACAGGGCATATATCCAGGGTAGTCTTTGAAATCTGCTATGTATTTTACACTTATAGGTCATCTCAATTTGGAGGATAAATTGTCATTGGAAATATTTGAAATATATTTAGATAGTGTGAGCTTTGCAATTGAAAAAGTATATACACATATTCAACTGAAATGAGTTTTAGTTATATATTTGAACTAAATTAAAATGAAAAGAAAATTTAAATTCAGTTCCTCAAATGCACTAGGTGTATGTCAATTCCTTGACAAAACTACACACAACCAGTGTTTTCCCTATACGCAAGTGTTGTTCTAGGGGGAAAAAAAAGAAAGAAAATACATATTTATTTCAATAGTGTTAAATGCATATATTGTACATTTGTATACATGAGTTAAATGTACATGTAAAATTACATTACTCTGTTAGATAAATTTTCTTATCCACCTTTTATTGATGAGCAAAGCAGAACTGAGAAAAATTCCATAATTTTCTCAAGGTCACATAGTACTTTTCTCTTATGAAATTGAGAGATTAGGAGGAAACCTAGGCTGAGGCACTGTCTCAGCTCTGCCACTGCACACTGCCTGAACTTGGACTGAACTTAATTATGCCTTGTTTTTCTCATTTGTGAAATAGAAATAATGTTACACACAAGGCATGTGAAATTACTAGAAAATGATAAGTACACAAAAGTGCTAATAATTACCATTTCATGGACAATAATATTTAACACTTGGCTTAGAAATAATTTCTATCACATTTAAAGGTGTCTTTTATCTTTAAGATGCTTCTTATTAACAAAATATTAACTTAGAAACTAGAAAGAAACATCCCAATATTTTTCATCCTCCTCATAAATAATTTCTATTTTTAATTGTATAGGGTTTGACATTCCATAGAGTTTTTTCCTCCTCAAATTATATAAACACTTTTCATTACACATCCCAGGCTCAAGCTATAGCAAGACTGAATTGTACATAAAAAAATTGTTGAATTGACATATATATTTTGCTGTGTATATTTCCAACAACACAAATAAAAAGAATAGAGTATATTATAGCAGTTCTAGAAAACACTTTAGTACACAATTTCCTTCCAAACAATAGATATTTGACTATTCATTTGTTTTACTATTTTCAGATTAGCTAAAATACATATTTCTTTTCAAATCTGTACCACATCTTCAGTTTTCATTTGTTAAAATAAGGTGACAATAGCCATAATGATAACGATATTCAAAAAGATGCTGTAATTAATCATCTGCCTCTTTTATTTTCCATTTTTTCAAGATTTATTTAGCCACTTTTGAATATTATAATTGATGGAAATAATTGGTCAAATGTAGTATTCAACTTATTTATATTTTGCCATTCCTTTCATATTTTTTTTTTTCCTGTAAGGCTGTTTGAGAATCATACTGAGATGAGACCAGGTTTTCCCCATTCCTCCTTCTGCTAGCATCTTTGACCTTCAAGAACAAATGACTGGACTCTCCTTTCTAAAGCCTACTGGCTTGTCTAAATATCAACAGGGTTAAAGAGATACAATTCTGACTCATTGCCAACGTATTTGACCCCCTCGGTTCCAGGGTAGTCAAGCTGAAAAATTAATTACAGAGTGATTTGTGCAGTGGGTCACATAGATCCTAGTCACATGACCTTGGGGTAGAGAAAATCCCTGCTGAGGGACACTGTGGTCCATCAGCTATAGTACTACATGGAAGCACAGGTAGCAAAAGTGTTTAGTCCACCTGATTTAGTCTACCAAGTTAGAGGAAAGTGATATAATGTAGGGCCACATTTGAGACCCTCACTGCGATGTAGTAAATTACTCAGTGTGGCTTTTCTACCCATAAGTCTTTGTAAACTCCAAGGTGGGAATTGCTATTAGCAACTGAGGAGATCCTGATTTTAAAGTCGCCCACCTGGGTTATTTCTGTTGGGCGTGGCACAATACAATGTTCTGGGAGGTTCCCACTCTCTCCCACGTGCTTAGAGTTCTGATGCTGTG
>NW_006921735.1:2336551-2346371 GCF_000298275.1 Orycteropus afer afer
AGAGAGACTGAGCGTTCTTCCTGAACTTGAGTTGTAGTCTGGTGCTTCCCTAATAAACCTCATAATCTGTGAGCTCTGTGTGGCCACTGCAACGAATTATCGAACCTAGGAGAGAGGTGGTGGGTGCTTTGGGAGGAACGGTTGGTGAAAGGGCTGGAGGGAGGCAGCATGTCAGGCCTTGCTGTAATAGGCCTTGTGCTATTGATGGTGATTCTGCCTTCCTCTTGTGGGATTAGAGGAGGTCAGAACATGTGGCCTCCTTGCCGTTTTTGCACTCACTCACGATGGAAGTTGGAGGGCATGCATAGAAAAGCTCCCTGTCTCAACCAGGACAATGCCCAGCAGCAGGAGATGGGGACAGTGTGTCATATAACTGTTCCTTTTAGTCTCCTCATCTATGGTGGGTAGCAGGGCATGTGCAGACGTTTTATATCTCTGCCTGGACAGCTTTGAGCCAAGGCAGACCACACATCTGTTTTCTGCTGTTTGCTTCGTTTTGTAAGTACCAAAAGCTACTTTCCATGTGCTAATGTGCTCAGGCTCTGATCAAAAGAACATGATATCCATGGAGGAAACACATTTAGTGATTGGTGCTCCATATCTAATGGTATCCTTGCTCTTTATAACTATAGGAACAACTATAAGCACAATGCAGCTTTGGTTCATGTTCTTTTTGATCAGAATTACTCTGCAGAATGAGGAGGAAAAGTTTTGGAAACATTTATTTTTATCTTCTTGCACTCCACCATTACACAATTTGGTATAAGAAGGAATGTGGAAGTCATCAAAGCTAACCTACCACTCAGAACAGAATGTCTTCTAAAACATACTTGAAGATATATGGTTCCTGTTTTTGCTAAGTATTACCAATGAAGAACAGCCCAGAATTCCCTCAACTCCTATACCAATGTAAGAATGAACTAGAATATCTGAGTGCTTGCTATTCCAGGTACTTTTCTAAGTGTTTCACATTAGCAACATTTTATTCCTTACTGCTATTCTATAACCTAGGTGCAATTATTATCTTTATATCAAATATGGGAAAACTGAAGTGCAGAATGGTTAAGTAACTTGTCAAAAGTCATACTGCAGGTAAGAGAGAGAGTGGGGAGAGTCTAATTCCAGAGTTTGTTCTTTTAATTGCCTTGTGATAAAAAGCTTTCCCTTTTGTTAAAAAAAGTTCTTCTTGGTATCACACCTAACCTGGCAAGAGATTCATACAGGTATCCTAGAAGCAATTAATGATCATTTCTGTGTGCCATTGTATATCCAAGGATGAATAAGAATCTGATAATATTTGATTTGATTATTGGAAAAGAAGAAAGCACAAAAATATTAACTTCAATAGAGTATGATGGGTACTGAAACATATGAAAACTTAAGGCCCAGACAGGGTACAAAAATGGGGAGTGGTCATCGCTACCTAGAATGGCCAGTTTCATGGAGAATGGCCAGTTTCATGGAGAAAGATTTAAATGGAGTCTTCTACATGTATACATTTTCAAAGTAGACATTACAAATAAGCTTATTCTAAGTAACAGGAGTAGAATGTGCAAAAATACATGGCATACAGATAATCAGAAATAACTTTCATGATAAAATGTAGGTAAAGACATATGAGGGGATGAGTAGGGCACAGGTTTTGAGAGACAGATATGGGTCAGGTAATAAAAGATCTTCTAGGCCAACAAGGATGTACAGTGTAGAGGATAGAAAATCACAAGAAATTTTAAGCAGAGGAGAAACTGTATTAAATAGACTTCTGAAAGCCCAACTTACCTTCAATATGGAGAATGGGTTGGAGGGGGTAGGAAAGGCGGAAAAAAACATCCAGGCTCAGATTTGATGAGCTTTATCTTAAAAAATGGTGATGGGAATAAAAATAAAATAATGACTACAAGAGACAGACAAGAAATGCTGTGACCATGTAGAAGGCTGATAGGGAAAGGAAAGGGATGGCTGAGATAATTATCAGTTTCTGGATTAGCTGTCTTCATGAACAGTGGTTCAATAACCAAAATAGGGAATCAATGAAAAAGAGCATGTGAAGACAGAGGTCTATCGCATGATGGAATTTTGCAAGACCAATGACTTATTCATTGCAAATACCTTTTTTCAACAACACAAATGGTGGCTATACATGTGAACTTCTCCAGATGGGGTACACAGGAATCAGATTGACAACATCTGTGGCAGGAGGCAATGGAGAAGCTCAATATCTTTAGCTAAAACAAGGCCAGGATTTGATTGTGGAACAGACCATTAACTGCTCATATGCAAGTTCAAGTTGAAGTTGCAGATAATTAAAATAAGGCCACAAGAGCCAAAATATGACCTCGGTTATATCCCTCCTGAATTTAGAGACCATCAGAAGAATAGATTTGATGCATTGAACACCAATGCCTGAAAACCAGAGGAACTGGGGGATGACATCAAGAACATCATCCATGAAGAAAGCAGAAAAGGTCATTAAAAAGACAGGAAAGGAAGAAAAGACCAAAATGAATGTCAGAAGAGACTCTGAAACTTCCTCTTGAAAGGAGAGTAGCTAAACCAAATGGAAGAAATGACAACATAAAAGACCTGAACAGGTTTCAAAGAGAAGCTTGAGATGACAAAGTCAGTTATATAATAAAATGTACAAAGACCTGGAGTTAGAAAACCAAAAGGGAAAGGTACACTTGGCATTTCTCAAGCTGAAAGAACTAAAGAAAAAAAAAAAAAAAAAAAACTAAGCCTTGAGTTGCAATACTGAAGGATTCTATGTGCAAAATATTGAATGATGCAGGAAACATCAAAAGAAGATAGAAGGAATACACAGAGTCAATATATCAAAAAGAATAGGCCAATGTTCATCCATTTCAGGAGGTAGCATATGATCAAGTACCAAAAGTATTGAAGGGTGAAGTCGAAGCTGCACTGAAGGAATTGACAAAAATTAACAAGGCTCCAGGAATTGACGGAGTACCCACTGAAATGGTTCAACAAAGGGATGCTGCACTGGGACACTCACTCGGCTATGCCAAGAGATTTGGAAGACAGATACCTGGCTAACTGACTGTACCCATTACAAAGAAAAGTGATCCCACAGAATGTGGAAATTGTTGAACAATAGCATTAATATCACATGCAAGTAAAATCTTACTGAAGATAATTCAAAAACGGTTGCAGCAGTATATTAACACAGAACTTCCAGAAATGCAAGCTGGATTTAGAAGAGGATGTGGAACAAGGGATATCATTGCTGATGTTACATGGATCTTGAATAAAAGCAAACAATACCAGAAAGATGTTTACTTGTGTTTTATTGACTATGGAAAAGCATTTGATCGTGTGGATCATAAAAATTATGGATAACATTGAGAAGAATGGGGATTCCAGAACAATTAATTTTACTCATGAGGAACCTGTACATAGACCAGGAAGCTGGCATTCCAATGGAACAAGGGGATACGGTATGGTTTAAAATCAGGAAGGGCGTGCATCAGGGTTGTATCCTTTCACCATACTGATTCAGTCTGTATGCTGAGCAAATAATACGAGAAGCTGGACTATATGAAGAAGAATATGGATCAGGATTGGAGGAAGGCTCATTTAACAACCTGAGATACACAGACAACACAATTTTGCTTGCTGAAAGTGAGGATGACTCAGAACACTTACTGATCAAGATTAAAGACTACAGTCTGCTGTATGGATTATACCCCAATATAAAGAAAACAAAAATCTTCAAAACTGGACAAATAAGCAGTATCACAATAAATGGAGGAAAGATTGAAGTTGTCAAAGACTTCATATTGCTTGGTTCTACAATTAACACCAATGGAAGCAGCAGTAAAGACATCAGATGATGTATTACATTAGGAAAATCTACTGCAAAAGACCTCTTCTTTCAAATGTTGAAGAGCAAAGATGTCTCCTTGAAAACTAAGATGTGCCTAACCCAAGCCATGGTATTTTCAATCACCTCATGTGCATGTGAGAGCTGGACAATGAATAAGCAAGACAGAAGAGGAGTTGTGGTGTTGGCCAAGAATACTGAGAGTACCATGGACTGCTAGAGGAACTAACAAAGTTTTCCAGAAAGAAGTGGAGCTGTAATGCTCCATGGAAGCAAGAATGGCCAGACTTTGTCTCACCTACTTTGGTCATAGTGTCAGAGGGACCATTCCCTAGAGAAGGATACCATGCTTGGTAAAGTGGAGGGTCAGCAAGTAAGGGGAAGGCTCTCAAAAAGATGGACTGACACAGTGGCTGCAATGATGGGCTCAGGTATAGCAGGGACAATGAGGATGGCACAGGACTGAGTGGTGTTTTGTTCTGTTGTACATAAAGTTGCAATGAGTTGGAGATGACTCGATAGTGCCTAACAACAACAACAAAAGACAGAGGTCATGGGTAATGATGTAAGTTTCATCTTGTTGAATTTGAGGTGTTTTGGGGCTAGAAGGCAAGGGGCTAAAGAATGAGCTCTGGGCAGAAGACATTCAGAATTACCAACCTCTGCCTATTTTTGACACCAGAGTCATTTGAAGTAACAGTGAAAATGACTTCCTTTTTCACCAAGACATAATTACTCAGATGTTGCTAATCTCTATTTAGGTTTTTCTTCAGAGTAAATAATTCCTGATTCTACCAACAGTCTTCATAGGACAACCCCACCCTTGAAAAATCCATCTTTTTTTATGCACCTTGCATCATTTATTTTGACCACAGAATCTTCTATATATTCAATATTGCCAATTTGAGGCTTGAATTTTTTCTTCAGTTCTTTCAGCTTGAGAAATGTTGAGTGTGTTCTTCCCTTTTGATTTCCTAACTCCATGTCTTTGCACATTTCATTATAATACTTTACCTTGTATTCTAGAGATACCTTTGAAATCTACCACTCAGCCCTTTTCATTGTTTCTTCCATTGGTTTTGGCTCTTTTTCACTGGCTTTCACACTGTTCAAGAGCAAGTTTCAGAGTCTCATTCATTTTGGTCTTTTCTTTCTTTCCTGTCTTTTTGGGGAGTTTGTGCTTTCTTCATGTATGATGTCCTTGATGTCATCACACAACTTGTCTGGTCTTTGGTCACTGGTGTTCAACGTGTCATATCTATTCTTCAGATGGTCTCTAAATTCAGATGGAATATACTTGGCTCTGCGGACTTGTTTTAATTTTCTTCAGCTTTTACAAGCAACTGATGGGCTGATGCAGAGTCAGTCCCTGGCCTTGTTGTGACATGATACTGAGCGTCTCCATTGCCCCTTTCCACAGATATAGTTGATTTAATTCCTGTGTACTCAATCTGGTGAAGTCCATGTGTATAGCTGCCATTTGTGTTGTTGAAAAAAGATATTTGCAGTGAATAAGTCATTGGTCTTGAAAATTTTATCATGTGAACTCTGGTATCATTTATATCACCAAGATCATTGTTTTGGTTACCTCAGTATTGCTCTAACAAAAAATACCACAAATAAGATGGCTTTAACAAACAGGAGTTTATTCTCTTAGAGTTAGGAAGCTTTAAGTCCAAGTTCAAAGTGCCAGGCTCTAGGGGCTGGAGGAAAACCCCTCGACCTTGGACTTCAGCTCTGCCTCCTGTTCCTGGCCCACTGAAGTTGGAGGCTTTCTTCACCCAGACAGCTGCCGGCTACTGAGACTGGCAAACCCGAGGTTGGCAAGTAAAAAGGCACAGTCCCAATGTTACCAAAGAACACAGAAGACCACTAATTCAAGTCCAGATGAAGTCCCAAGATCAGCAGAGCATGGCAGGCTGTTGAACAACAACTTCGCTACATGCCGGGTTCAAGTGTACCATAAGCTAAAGACCTTCCTCAAAGCTGCCTCTTATATACCAGAGGCAGACCACATCCCTAAACTAGCTACTCAGCGGCTCTAATAGATTCCACAATGGAATTGATTGCCAGTCTCACCATAGGAAATAACTACAACCAGCTGCCCAGTCACTCAACAAGGCCCAGCCAAGTTGACATACAACTCTAACCACCACAGTTATTATATTTTCCAACTGCCGATGCTTCCCCTGTGTTTCCGACTTTTGCATTCCAATCACCAATAATTATCAATGCATCTAGATTGCATGTTTGGTCAATTTCAGACTGCAGAATTTGGTAAAAATATTAAATTTCTTCATATTTGGCATTAGTGGTTGGTGCATAAATTTGAATAATAATAGTAGCATTAACCAATCTTCCTTGTAGGTATGTGAATATTATCCTATCACTGACAGCATTGCACTTCAGGTTAGATCTTTCTGTTCTTTCTGACAATGAATGCAATGTTGTTCCTCTTCAGTTTGTCATTCCTGGTATGGCAGTTCAGTTTGTATGTCAACTTGGCCGGGCCTGGTTGAGTGGCTGGGCAGCTGGATGTAGTATTCCCCATGATGAGACTGGTGATCAACTCCATGGTGAAATCTACTGTGAGCAGCTGAGTAGCTGCCTTAGGGAATGTGGTCTGCTTCCTGTATATAAGCAGAAGCCTTGGGGAATGGTCTCTAGCTTATGGCTCGCTGGGATCTTGCATCTAGCTGTGTTGTTGTTCAGTAGCCTACCATGCTCTGCTGACCTTGGGACTTTCAATGGACTTGAATGAATGGCTTACCATGTGGTTTGGTAACATCGGGACTGTGCCATTTTATTTGTTGACCTTGGGCTTATTAGCCTCAGCAACCAGTAGCTGCCTGAGTGAAGAGATGCCTCTAGCTTCAGTGGGCTGGGGGCAAGAGGCAGAGCTGAAGCCCAAGGCTGGGGGGCTTTCACCCAGCCCCTAGAGCCTGGAACTTTGAACTTGTACATAAAGCCTCCAAATTGTGAGAGAATAAACTTCTGTTTGTTAAGGCCATCTCATTTGTGGTATATTCTTGTCAGAGTAGCACTAGGTAACCAAAACACCTGGCATAATGGACCATATGACTGTCTATTCAAAATGGCTGGTACCAGTCCATTTCTGCTCACTAATGCCTAGGATATCAATATTTATGCATTCAGTTTCAATTTTACCTACTTCCAATTTTCCTAGATTCATACTTCGTACATTTCACTTTCCAATTATTAATGTATGTTTGCAGATGTTTCTTTTTATTTTGATCCATGTCCCATCAGCAAATGAATGTCCAGAAAGCTTTATTCCATCCACATCATTAAGGTTGCCTCTACTTTGAGGAGGCAGCACTTCCCTAGCTAGGTGCCTTCCAACCTGAGGGGCTCATATTCCAGCACCATATCAGACAATGTTACATTGCTATTCATAAGGCTTTCAGTGGCCAGTTTTGTTTTTTTTCCCCCCAGAAATGGACCTCTTCTTCCTTCTTTCTAATCTGTCTTGGTCTGAAATCTACATTGAAAGCCATCCACCATGGTGACACTGCTAGTATTTGAAATATCAGTGGCACAGCTTCCAGCATCACAACAACACCCAAACCACCACAGTTTGACAATGACAGATGAGTGGTGGATATATGCATATACACACACCCCACATACATATATATATTGAGAGCTCTGGTGGTGCTGTGGTAAGGCATTCTGCTGCTGACCAAACAGTCAGCAGTTCAAAGCCAACATGTGGTCCACAGAAAAAAGATAAGGCAGTCTGCTTCTGTAAAGATTTACAGCCTTGGAAACCCTATGGGGGTCACTATGAGTTGGACTCAACTCCATGGCAGTGCGTTTTTTGGTTATATATATTTTATTAGTTCTCTTTCTCTAGAGCCCCCTAAAACATTCAGTAAACAAGTTTATTGACCTCATATGGTGAACAGAAAACTGTACCAGTGTGCAAAATCTTAAGGTTGATAATCTTTTCTAAAATTGTATTTTCCAAGATATTTCTCTTCAAAAGAGGCTGCTTCCCTATATCTATTCTTTTGACATACCTTCAATTCTCCAAAATAGTAAACAGCAACTTTCAGATTATATTCATTTAACAAAATAATTCAAATAGCTTTTTTATACCAGAGATTCTCCAGGGTCTATGGCCTTACAGACTTTTAATATATCTAGGTGGACTCTCAGGTTTCAACTTACACAGAAGAAACTATCTCAAAATGAGATTTTAATAGCTCTGCATTTTCTCTGGAACATGTTTTCATTACAGCATCGTCTGTAAGCAGGGAGATAATCCTTTCTCTGGTTCTTTTCTACTAGAAAAAAAAACTATTGTTCTGAAATAATACACTTTCTTTATGTTCCATGTATGGGCTTCTTTCAGCTTCTCAAAGAAAAAAAAAAAAAAAGAACTATATGCCTCCAAAATAACTCCCATACCTTCTACTAATCTTTGCTCAAAGACCACTTTTCTCAATGAGGCCTCCCCTGACCATCCCTTTAAAATAGTTCGCTTCTTTGGTCATTTTTTTACTACATGACTCCTATTACATTTTTCATAGTATAAAACGTTTTTGTTTATTATGATGTTTGCTTAGAATATAAGCTCCATTGAGGAAAAAATTATGTTATTAATAATATAACCTCAATGTGTAGACCAGTGGCTGGTACTTTGTAAGCATTCGATAAATATCTGTTGAATGAATAAATTTTTTTTCTGACCAGAACAATTTTCTGCTCTGTTGTGTTACCAAATTAACTTATCATAAATCTTTGAATCTCACCTGAGGTCACTTAGGGAGGCCTTTTCAAGCCAAAAAGCTCACTGCCATCAAGTCTATTCCAACTCATAGCTACCCTATAGGATAGAGTAGAACTCCCCCATGGGGTTTCCAAGGCTGTAAATTTATGGAAGCAGATTGCCTCATCTTTCTCCCATGGAGTGGCTGGTGGATTCGAACCACAAATGTTTCGGTTAGCAACCAAATGCTTTAAGCATAGCACCATCAGAGAGCTCCATATTTCTGTCACCTAGAACCCACACCGGCTATAATTACACATTCAGTTGAATTGAGTAGCCATTTACAGGTGAGTAGGTTCCATGACTGTTGCCCTGACCCTCTCTACCAGTATATTCCAATTGCAAATCCTAACAGAGAGCTTCTGCTCAGTTCATGCTTGTTCACTGAATAAATTCTGGTAGGGTTTAGTATCACACTCTGTGGTAGTTAAGGTTATGTGTCAGCTTGCCTGGGCCTGGTTTTGGGTGGCTGGGCAGCTTGGTGTAGTTATTCCCTGCGATGTCATTGGTAATCAACTCTATGGTGAAATCTAGGAGAACAGCTGAGTAGCTGCCTTAGGCATGTGGTCTGCTTCCAGAATGTAAGGAGAAGTTTTGAGAAAGGTCTCAGCAGCTTTTTGGCACACTTGGGCCCTGCATGTAGCTGAGTCTACATTCAGCAGCCTGCTATTTTTTCTGCTGATCTTGGGACTGTCTCTGGACTTGAACTAGTAGCCTACCATATTGTTTGATAATCTTGGAACTGTGCCATTTTATTTGTCGATCTTTGGTCCGTCAGCCTCAGCTACCAGCAACTTCCCAAGTTGAGAGAAGCCTCCAGCTTCAGTGAGCCAGAGGCAAAGCTAAAGCCCAAGGTCAAAGGACTTTCAATCAGCCCCTAGAGCTGGCACTTTGAACTCGGACTTGTAGCCTCCAAGACTGTAAGAGAATCAACTCCTGTTTGTTAAAGCCACCCAGTTGTGGTATATTCTTGTCAGAGTAGCACTAGGTAACTGAAATACACTCTAATTTTAAGTCTTAGGTAAGTCACTGCTTATCTGCCAAGCCTCCTCTAGCATCATTTCTGGATTTCAATGTTAGCCATCTCTTGGTTTCTTGAAGATGCCATTCTCACTTGAGCTACTTGGCTGCCTTCCTGGAAACTCTATCTACCTCTACTAATCACACACAAACACACTCATACA
>NW_006921735.1:2346706-2347464 GCF_000298275.1 Orycteropus afer afer
TAAAAACTACATCCAGCTGACAAGCCACACAAAATCAGGGCCCAGCCAATCTGACAGGCAACTTAAACTACTACAGCTAGTTTATATTGACCAGCAGACTAGTCCCATGCTTACCATGCCTGTCATGTTTACCACAATGACAAAGTATAAGAACTGAATTCCGAAAGGGGGAAAAAGAAATGTCTACCACCATCACAAGGTTCCGAGGAAGTCAACAGTCATACATTCCTAAAACGAGAGGCCCTGGCTATTTTTACTTTTGTTTACCATTGTATCTCTGTTACCCAACACAATCCCAGAGACACAGCATGAACATAAGTACTTGTTGAATAAATAAAACAAGAAATGCTCAGAGAAAGATATGACAATGTCCTCCAGGACTGAAGTCTCTACATAAATTGCCAGGCTTAGTTATTCAGCCAACCTATTTTTCAAGAATATTAGTTAACTGATATTGTTGCTTATAAATCAGGCTCTCCATGTACTGATACTCTAGAAACCTCAGAAGTTAAGGGTAAGGCTCTGACCTGTGGTGACACTGCAGAGCAACAAGCTGAACCTTTGAGAGGGAAACAATCGGTCAAATTAATTTATTACACACTGCACTTTTCAGAATATTATCCTTTATAAACTATGCCATCTTTTATAATTCCTAAAGCATATGTTCTGACCTATTTTTGTTTTCTCCAAGTCTTTTATAAAGAAGAAATTCAAAAGGTCTTTTACAGTCACAGAAATTCTAACTTATAATACCATAG
>NW_006921735.1:2347949-2349534 GCF_000298275.1 Orycteropus afer afer
ACTTCTTGGCCACAGCCAGCTACCCAGAAGGAGCTAGTCATTGGACCTGTGGGCTCGGGACCATGGTTGCAGGGGACATCAAGCTCAATTGGCAAAACACATTACACAAAAACATTGTTCCACATCCTACTTTGGCACGCAGCAAAGGGGATCTTAACAGTTTGCAAGCAGCCATCTAGATGCGACAATGGTTCTCTCCTCATCCAGAGCAAAGAAGAATGAAGAAAACCAAAGACGCATAGAAACAATAAACCCAAGGGACTAGTACATCATGCAATCCTCAGCCTACATGACGATGAGACCAAAAGAACTAGATGGTACCCAGCTACCACTGTCAACCACTCAAAAGGGGATCTATGTAGGAGGTCCTGGATAGAGTGGGAGAACAATGTGGAACAAAAGTCAAAATCATAAAAAGGGGTGGCAGCTTTGCTGGTCTGATAGAATCTGGTAGCACCCCTGAGATTATGGCCCCTAGCTGCCCCTCAGGACTGGAATTCAACCCACTCCTGTGGCTTCCAGCCAAGCAAAAGACAGGCATAGGGGCTGAACATTTACATTAGAGAGATACAGTCCTTGGAGAGATCAATCATGGGAGAATAGAAGGGCTGTGTATGCACAGGGAGACAGTTCGGGGTGGGGGGAGGAGTACAGGGGAGAAAAAGACACAAGGAAGAGGTGGTTATGGGGAGGAAGTGGGAGGGAAGCTATTGCATTGTGAGAAATTGCAGTCAATGTCATGAGTCAAACTGTGTGTAAACTGCTGTATGGAAGATGAATTTGCTCTGTAAACTTTCACCCAAATCACAATAAAAACTTAAAAAAAAAAAAGAACATAGATGAGAAAGACAAAGGGTGGGATGAGTATATGAGATCAACAGGTGATGGGAAATAAGCCATGGATGAGCAAACTTCTCACAGAAACCCTCAATGATTCTTCTCAGGTTCCTGCCATTTTTTCCCCCTCTTGTTTAATGATCATTTCTCTTTCCCATGATTCTTCCAATTATATCTACTGGAAATCCACTGAGCCCAGTAAAAAGGATATTATAGACCACAGTCTGAAACAAACACTCAGGGCATTTGTCTTATTGTTAAAGGGACTCCTAAAATGTTTTATCTGTTGTTGTTGTTGTTATGTGTCGTAGAGTTGTCTCTGACTCGTAGTGACCTTCTGTACAACAGAACAAAACACTGCCCGGTCCTGGGACAGCCTCACGATCCCTATTATACCTGAGCCCATTGCATCAGCCACCATGTCAATCCTTCTTGTTGAGGGCCTTTCTCTCCTTCATTGACTTTCCACTTTACCAAGCATGACATCTTTCTCAAGAGAATGGTCCCTTCTGACAACATGGCCAAAGTAGGTGAAACAAAGTCTGATCATTCTTGCTTCCAAGGAGTATTTTTGCTGTACTTCTTCCAGGACAGATTTGTTAATTATTTTAGCATCCCACATGTTCTGGTTACCTAGTGTCACTCTGACAGAAATATACCACAAATGGGATGGCCTTAACAAACAGGAGTTTATTCTCATAGTTCTGGAGGCTAGAAGTATGAGTTCAAAGTGCCAGGCTCTAGGGGC
>NW_006921735.1:2350819-2351385 GCF_000298275.1 Orycteropus afer afer
TTTCTTTGGAATGGGTACAAATATGGATATCTTTCAGTCAGTTGGCCAGGTAGCTGTCTTCCAAATCTCTTGGCATAACCAAGTGAGCGCCTCCAGAGTGGCATCTGTTTGCTAAAACATCTCAATGGGTATTCTGTCAATTCTTAGAACCTTGTTTTTAGCCAATTCTTTTAGTGCAGCTTAAGCTTCTTCCTTTAATACTATTGGTTCTTGATCATATGCCAACTCCTGAAATGAATGATCATCTACCAATTCTTTTTTGGTATAGTGACTTTGTGTATTCCATCCGTCTTCTTTTGATATTTCTTGCATCATTCAACATATTGCCCACCTTTCAATATTGCAATTCAAGGCCTAATTGTTTTCCTCAGCTCTTTCAGCTTGAGAAATGCTGAGCATGTTCTTCCCTTTTGGTTTTTCTAATTCCAGATCTTTGCACATTTCATTATAATAATTTTGTCTTCTCAAACTGCTCTTTGAAATCTTCTGTTCAGCTCTTTTATCCTGTTGATTCTTCCATTTGCTTTAGCTACTCTCCATTCAAGAGCAAGTTTCAGAGTCTCTTC
>NW_006921735.1:2351800-2357638 GCF_000298275.1 Orycteropus afer afer
GCATGTTTGGTCAATTTCAGACTGCAGAAGTTGGTAAAAATCTTCAATTTCCTCATCTTTGGCTTTGGTGGTTGGTGTGTAAATTTGACTAATATTAGTATTAACTGGTCTTTCTCATAGGTGTATAGATATTATCTTATCACTGACAGCATTGTACTTCAGGATAAATCTTGACACATTCTTTGTGATGATGAATGCCACAACATTCTTCTTCAATTTGTCATTGCTGGCATAGTAGTTCATATATTTTATCTATTTATCTTTATTCTTTCTTCCCTCCTCTTCCTTCTCCTGTAGCAACCATTCTTCCTCTTCCTTTAAATATTTAAACTAGGTAAAACAAGATCATGCCATTTGCAAGGGAACTTAGAAAGGATCATCTACATTTCAAAGCCAAACAAGAAGCCAGGATTCTAGAGTATTTCCAACCAGTGGTTAAAAAGCATATGGAACTCAAGCATGAGTTCCTCTAGGAATGAGGAAACTGATGGAATAGTGGAAAAGAAACATTACATCTGGAGATTCCCTCAATTTAATTCCCTCTAGCACTGTCATTTTAGATACTAGTCTAGAATATCCAAAACTCAGGTGGCACTAAGGGCTTTGGCTGAAGTAAAATGAAAGTATTAAAAGAGGAAAGAAAGTTGAGGGGAAAAGAGGAAACTAAAAGACAGTTGCCAACACTAACTAAAGGAAGCAATAATAATGGACAAATGCAGATTGAGTTGTGTGATTTAGGGATAGACAATACATAGAAAGCTGTCTTGTATCTACCTTTGCCCAAAGAAATAAAGGCAGAAAAGAAGACAAAAAAGGAAAGCATAGAATATAATGAATACAAAATAGCAATAGATCTACTGGTCCCAGATTAACTTACCTCAGATCTGACAGTATCACCATCTGAGAGTCCTATGGAATATTCTTTCAGAGACAGCTAAGTCTTACACATAGCATCCTAGATTAATTCTATTCTAAAGCTAGTTGTTCTGGACCTAGTAATGTCAAAGTGGATGCTTATCAACTGTTAGTTTAATTAAAAATACTCTGTAATTTAACAAAACTGCTAACTAAAGTTTGTTTTTATATAAACAAGGTCCCTGCCCCAGGTTGTTTGGTTCTTCTATGAATATTTTTGGGAACACTGAGTATTAGGTTTTTTTAAAACCAGTTATCTCCAATGTATGGTGATCCCATGTGCATCAGAGAAGAACTCTCTTGTACATGGTTTTCAATGGCTGATATTTTGTAAGTAGATTCCCAGGTCTTTTTCTTCTAAGGAGCCTTAGGGTGGACTTGAATTGCCAGTGTTTTGGTTAACAGTAAGTATTTAGCTGGTTGCACCACCCAAGGACACCATTATATGTTTACCCATCTGTAATTACCTAAAATACTATCATGCCAAGAAAAAAAAATAGTACCATATCAGACCCATGGAATTCCTTAAAATAGGTTCAGCAGTGGTCTGTCAGTGTAGTACTTTGGCTGGTGATGAGTATGTATCTGTTTCAAATATCTGTATCTATATCTATTTAACTATCACATATTTGATGATATATTATGACATCTGATGTCATAAGCATTTTAAATTTGTAATCTACCATTTCAATGAAAGGAAATTAACCTGGTTTGCCAGTAGATACTAAATGCTAACTTCTAGCAGTGTCCAACCTATTAGTTCAAGAATTTTCTCTCTTTCATTTAATGATGGAGTGCTCAATACCCTTGTTGGAGACTGGAAGACTAAAGCAGTATGCAGAGGAAATGACATTTCAACTGAAAGTTCAAAACAAAACAAACAAACAAACAAACAAAAACCCACCACATTTCACACAAAAAAAAGAAAAAAAACAGAGATAAGGTTTTAAGAAATCGTGTTACAGTTTAGGTAAAAGAGACTATGTGTAGAACAACTTTGGGCTGATAAAGCTATTTAAACTCACATTTATTGAATCCTTAGATATATCTGACTATTAAATCCTAACAATCATAGAGAAATAAGGGCATTTGGTGGACATATTAAATGCTTCACATATAATCTGTAATTGTGTGTGCATGAACGTATGTGTTTAATTATTTAGAATAACAAATTGTGTTTTTCCTTAATATTGATATTTTATATGTTTATATATAAATATGATTTGATTTGATTTTTACTCTAAAATTTTATCTTTTCTAATTTAGAACACTGAAATATGAAAATGTCCACATTTTCCTCTGTTAGTATGTACCAGTTATGTTTCCAAAGACACACCTACTATAGCTCCAGGTGATAGATGGCTAGACAGGCCAAATACGGATGGACTCTAACTAAGCTACCATGGCATAAGTATCCTGCCATGTCCTCATTAAGACTAAGACTGAATGTTACTAGGAATAAACATACTAAAGGCATTCAATTGTTTTGTATTTCATTGGATGTGATTCTTCTTGCATTTTTTTTTTAATTTGTCCCCTCTTAGACTTTAGTTTGGAAGAGGGCAGACTTAATACAATAAAACATTATTTGTACATGTATATTTCCCAGAAGTCCAAGAAGATAGTGTGAAAAAAAAATAGTATACCATTAATAAAAAGAGAATACTAAACAAATAGAAAATTATTATAAACAAGGTTAATAAATACATTGCATTCCAGAAGTTTTAATATATATTATAAATTTTCTATCTTTCAAATTGTACTAAAATATTTTAAATGTCATGTTTACTTTCTTAAAGAAAACAATCTGACAATTACCTTAAGTTGTTCTTCTAAGGCAGCGGTTGCATGATCCCCACTAGTTTCGTCAACCACCACCACCATGTGAGTGAGAGAATTGACCCTGACCTGCTCCTGTTCTAGGTCTTCTTGAAGCACCTGAAAGACAAAACATACATACATACATACATACATACATATTTTTTTTTTCTGAAAAGGAATGTAAAAGAATAATCTCTTGATATATACACCAGAAAAAATTTCTTCACAAATGTGTGTGATTTATTTCTGCCATGTCTTGGGTAATGCCATTATTATTAAGTTAGAACCATTACACACAAATTTTCTTCTATGATGTTAAACCATATAAAAAAGAATTTATATGTTTCTATTGTCAATTGAGGAGCTCTGGTAGCATAGTGGCTAAAGCACTTGACTGCTAACCAGAGGCTGGCGGTTCAAACCCACCAGCCACACCTCGGAAGGAAGGTTGGGCAATCCTACTTCCATAGTGATACTGCCTCGGAAACCCAAGGAGGGGTCGCTATGAGTCGGGGCAACTCGACGGCACATAACAACAACAACAACATTGTCAATTGAACTCAAAAGTATATTAAGAGAGCATATATTGAAAAAGGTACAGGTGAGATTTTCTGTCCCTTGTCCCTTTTACCTTTTCAAAGACTTTTCTCTTGCAATAACCTGTCACCTCTGGCATCTTTAATCTCTTCAACTCTACTAAAGCTCTCCATCACAATACAAAACCAAACCAATGCTCTTGACCCTAAATCCCTGCCAGCTACTTCCCCATAATTTGTTCCTCTTCAATGAAAAATATTTTGTTTTCTACAATTACTGTTTCTCTTCTTTTACAATAACACTCTCTTTGTTCACTATGCCATGGAAATATCTCTTGTCAAGGTCACTATCAATCCCAGGTTCTCAAATTCAATGGTCATTTTTAAAAATTTCATCTTTTCTTCCTTTTATGTGCCACCCTCTCCTGTTTATCCCCTCGTTTCACTATCTGTACTTTTCAATTCTTTGTTGGCTCCTTCTCTTAGCTAAGATTGAAATAGATGGCTTTCCTCCCTGAGTAAGTCAATGGATTCCCATCACATTAAAGGAAAGTCTAAACCCCCTACTTGAAGTCCTTACACAGTAAAACCTCTGAAAGTCGGAATGTGCATAAAGTGGAAACCACTAAGAGAGGAAAATTCAAGTATTTTCCACTACAAGGAGTGCTAAAAGACTGGTAAGACTTTACCTGTCAAAGGTACAAAACTTGCAAGAACGAGAAAAACAAGACTGTCTCCTTGAGTTCTGGATCTCTCAGGTTTCAGTATTTGATCTAGCACTTGCCTACCTCTCCAGTCTAACTGCATATAATTTCTGTCTTCTTACACTGTTTCAGCCAGTTTTTTTTTCTCTTTTCCAAAAATTTGTTAAGCTGTTCACTCTTCATGCATTACTCATCGTCCAGATCTTCAAATAATCTCTCCTTATAATTCAGTACTAAAATTAAGTGTCACCCTCTCAGAGAGGCTTTTCTTCAGCACAGTATCTAAATTTGCTCCCTAGTTACTTTCTGTTCTTGTTGTTGGTGGTGTTAGGCGCCATCAAGTTGGCTCTGACTCATAGTGACCCCACATACAACAGAACAAAACACTGCCTTGTCCTGCACCATCCTCACAATCTATGCTATGCTTCAGCCAATCGTCGCAGCCACTGTGTCAATCCATCTCATTAGGGTTGTCCCCTTTCTTGTTGACCCTCTATTTCACTGGTGGTGCAGTGCCTAAGGCGTTTCACTGCTAACCAAGGGGTTGATGGTTCAAACCCATGAGCTGCTCCATGGAAGGAAGATGGGCAATCTACTTCTGTAAAGATTTACTGCCTAGGAAACTCAATGGGGGGGTCACCTTGAGTAAGAATTGACTCAATTGCAGTAAGTTTAGTTTTGTTTTTGGTTCTACTTCACCAAGTATGATCTCCTTCTCCAGGGATTGGTTCTTTCTTACAACATGATCAAAGTACAAGCGACAAAGTCTGGCCATTCTTGCTTGAATGGAGCATTCCTCCAAGACAGATTTGTTCGTTTTTCTAGCAGTACATTGCACATTCAATATTTTTTGCCAACATCACAAACTAAAATGCATCAATTCTTCATTCATTATCCAGCACTCACATGCACATGAGACTGTTGAAAATACCATGGTTTGGGACAGACACACCTCATTTTTCAGAGTGACATCACTGCTGTTAAACACTTTAAAGAGGTCTTTTGCAGAAGATTTACCCAGTGCAATATGTCGTTTGAAATCTTAATTGCTGCTTCTATGAGTGTTGATTGTGGGTCCAAGTAAAATGAAATCCTTGATGACTTCAATCTTTTCTCCATTTATCATGATGTTGCTTATTGGTATAGTTGTGAGATTTTTTGTTTTCTTTATGTTGAGGTGCAATCCATATTGACAGCTGTAGTCTCTGATTTTTGTCAGTAAGTGCTTCAAGTCTTCTTCTTTTTTAGCAAGCCAGGTTGTGTCATTTGCATATCACAGGTCATCAGTGAGTCTTCCTCAAATCCTGATGCCTTGTTCTTCTCCATCTATGCCAGCTTCTCAGATTATTTGCTCAACATACAGATTGAATAAGTATGGTGAATGGACATATCCCTGATGCACATTTTTTTTCTGATTTAAAACCATGCAGTATTCCCTTGTTCTGTTTGAACAACTGTCTCTTGGTATGTGTATATGTACAAGTTCTTCGTGAGCACAGTTAAACATTCCAGAATTCCCATTCTTCACAATGCCATCCATAATTTGTTGTGATTCATAGTCAAGTGCCTTTGCATAGTAAATAAAACATAGGAAAACATCTTTCTGATATTCTTTGCTTTCACCCAAGATCCGTCTGACATCTGAGCAGTGATGTCCCTCTTTCCACGTCCTATTCTGAATCCAACTTAAAATTCTAGCAGTTCCCTGTGAAAATGCTGCTGCCATCATTTTTAAATTATCTTCAGCAATGTATATATGCATATAAATATATGTATATATGTCTCTCTCTTTCTCTCTCTCTCTCTCATATATATATATATATGTTGTTGTTGTTGTTGTTGTTGTTGTTATGTGCCGTCAA
>NW_006921735.1:2357992-2359761 GCF_000298275.1 Orycteropus afer afer
ATGGCAGTGATTTTAGTTTGTTTTGCTTTGGTTTATTTTAATTCTGGTAAAGAGAAATGGAGTAAATAGAGGAAGTAAGAGTGGTATCAATAGAGGGTAAGCAGAGGAGGAGTCAAAAGAAAAGGTTGCTCTAGAACTAAGACACCCTGCCTGGGAGCTCCAGTTGCCAAGATCCTTTCCTACCACACCAATTATGATTGGGATACCCATGAATGAGGGTAAAAAGTCTCCAGTCATCACCCATTCTCCTTGGAAATATTTGTGATTTAATACAAGAGTGGAGAAGTGAATTTGGGACATGGCCTGTGACTTTCTGGAAAACCCCAAGTACCTACTTACTAAATGATAATTCTCTATAGTCAGGAGTTCTGGTGGTGTAGTGGTTTAAGTATTTGGCTACTAACCAGAAGGGAGGAGGTTCAAACCCACCAGCCATTCTGTGAGAACAGACTTAGCTACTCTGTCACACAGTGTCACAATGAGTTGGAATTGATTCAATGGCAGTTGTTTTTGGTTTTGGGGACAGCCACCAGTCTAACTTTGCATTATTCAAAATCTATGGCAGGTATAAGGCACTTATTAGGATGGCTGTAACACAATCCCAAATGTATGAGGATTTTTATTCTGGGATTGTGATTTTCTAAATCTCAAAATTTTAGAGCACTGTAAAATCTCTTCATTTTACTTCTTCTAGATTTTCATGCTGCATTTTCAAGTGAAGCAATTTAGAATAAAATGACTATGCATCTATTTTGTGTGTGGAGTCTATACTGCCTATCACATCTTTGACATTCCAGAGCTTGCATTGGTTAATAAAAAACTCTTTCTGCCATGAGCCCCAAATTGGAACCATTAACATTCAGAGCTGTCCTCAACAGTCATGTTGAGTCTGTGCTGAGTTATATAAGCCAAGACTGGTAACATTTTAAATGTGTCAGCTAGGAATTTTAAAAATAATAATCAAACTATTAATTTGATGGACAATATATCTTAAGTTGCTTTCTTGAACTTAACCAAACTTTTGTTTCTACCACTCAAGTATGATAGTATATGTCATTAAACCCACTACTCTCAAGTAAATTCTGACTCATAACAACCCAGTAGGACAGAGTCGTACTGCCCCATAGGGTTTCCAAGGCTGTACTCTTTATGGAAGCAGACAGTCACACCTTTCCCTTGTGGAGTGGCTCATGGGTTCAAACCACAGACTTTTTGATTAGAAGCCTAGTGCTTCAACCACTGCACCACCATTACATATATTTAAGACCACTAGGATATAATTCCATGATATTCACAAGTCAAAATGTTAATTTCACAGTTTAATATCTTTCCATAGAGGACCTTGAGAAAATTATTGTGTGATCCATGAAATGCTTCCTTCAAAATGCAGATTGTGTTCATAGCATATGCAATCAAATGGACTCTTTATTTTCTTCACTACTTAACTTTGTTGATTCTGCTTTGCTTATTTACTTGATCTGTAATCAGAAATAGTATTCTTCCCATACTGATCAAGGGTTTACATTTTATGCATTTTTAGAAGTGCTAAGACAAAGTATCACTAAAGCTATTTGAGCCCTAATAGCTTTAAAATCAAACATAAGAACCATCTGGACTTACAGTGAATAGAGAAACATAAAGAAACATAGGAAATATTCTCAACAGTGGCTAAATATCTTCAATAGTGATGAACATTGGGGTAGATTACTATAAACTATGTTGGTGATAATATTATTTTCTCAGTATATATTTTTCTGTTATCAAAAAAA
>NW_006921735.1:2359886-2362558 GCF_000298275.1 Orycteropus afer afer
CAAACGTATGAGATTGAGACTGCTGTTGTAAAAAGTCAAGAAAAGGGTTTCACAAAAAAATTAATACTTTGATGGCTACCAGTGGTGAGTGGGAAGGAAGGGTAAACCACTAACTAGAGGGTAAACAAAAAATAAATAAAATACAAAAATTAAAAAATATATATCCAGAGTTTGGAGTAAGTTTTGCATATTTTAGATAAGGGAAAGATGATACTGAATGTCAGAGTATGGTATTGTTGTTGTTATTGGTGTATTATTAATTGTAAGTAATCCTAATTAAATTTCAGTTAGAGAATGAAATTAAGCCAAGAAATAAAGGTTTGTTGTGGCCAGCAAATAAGAACTATTATAATTTTGAGTATGGTAGTAGAATGCAAGTTTTATTTGCAGAACAGGGTCTGAGAATGCATTCATGATAGGAGAAGTTACTTTTAGCAGGTCAGAAGGAAGTGGAGTTTAAATGTACTGTGCTTTCCTAAAAATGTATGTTGAACATCTCTGTGCTAGACAGTGTGCTAGGTACTTGTATTATGGTAAATGGATGACAGATAATAACTGACATCAGATATCTCATATTCCTGTTAAGATATGGTAATGTAGTGATGAATGCAGAAATTTGATTTAAGTGCCATTATAGTAGAAAGGTCTGTATAGGAAAAAGTATAGGAAAGTCTCCATCTCTTAATGAAATGCAGTATCTTAATTATCTTCAATCAGAAAATACATTTTATGAGAATTTCTTACCCTTTCTTCCAAAATAATGTAAGTTCTTTGTTTAAAAAGTAATTTAAACATTCAGAAGGATACAGATGAATGACATCATCTTTGAAATATTCTAGAAGGCTTGTTTTTAAAATGAGGCTTAGTTTGAAAAATGAAGCATATTTTAATTAATTGGTTAAGGCCTATATAATTTTGAAAGTACACACATTATCTTCATGTGTTAATATAATTTAAATCCCCTGTGACAGGTTTTTTTCTTTTTATAATTATTATTTTTTTAAATTGTCTATGCAATTCACATCACCAGAAATTAGTTTAGAGAGACTAGGAATGTTTTGTGGAGGTTCATTATTGAAAGCTGAAGTGATAGTCTTATGAGAACTACTGTACTTGTTAAAATTTTAAGGTGCCTTTGTACAATTTTAAAATTCCTCTTTGTTAGTCTGTCACTCCAGCCCTTCTCACAGGCCCCCCAGTCAATTCAGCAACTAAAAGATTAATACCAGGTACATCAGGGGCTTTCTGACCCTGCTACTTACTGTGTCCAGCTTAAGATTTGTGGTTGTAAACTGTTTTGAATGCCACACCTGTCTAAAAGCCTTTCTGAAATGAAGTCTCAGGATTTCACCTGAGATGAATCACTTATGTAATTCTAATGCTTTCCTAGAAATTCATGCAGCCTCCATTATCACATGTTGTTCCTTGTCACACAGATAGAAAAGTAAAAGCAGTGAGCAACCTGGCTCTTTTGTCAATGTATTGGGTGGAATAGAGAAACCTCATGAGAGATATACACCTACCCTGCGCAAGTGATCATTGAGAATCAAAGATGGATTATTCCCCAAAGCAACCATATGCTAAGTATATATCTATCTATATCTATATCTATATCTATATCTATATCTATATATATCCCCTGATGTCTAGAGATAGGCATTGGTATTGGTATTTCTCAAACTTTCCTATCTCAGTCCCCATTTTACAGAAAGAACAACAACAACAACAATGAAAATGATTTTAGTGGAACACTTCAGTTGTCATATCTAAAAAAAAAAAACAAACCCATTGCCATTGAGTCAGATTTGACCTACAGCAACCCCTCCTTGGATTTCTGAGGCAGTATCACTAAGGAAGTAGATTGCACAATCTTCGTTCTGAGGAGTGGCTGGTAGGTTTGAACCTCCAGCCTTCTGGTTAGCAGTCAGACACCTTAGGCACTACGCCAAGAGAGCTCTGTTATATTACTTTTTACTATGTGTCTTCTTTCATGTCTAATCAGTAATGAAAATGTTAAGCTGACCTCTCACTGTAAGCATATTTAATAGCTGCAAGAAGTTACTGCAAAATTGTAGACAGTTTTGCAATTTACTCATACCTCAATTCCAAACATAAGCATTAATGAATGTGACAGATAGTATTAGCTAATGGGCCGAATATCAGCAAAAAAACAAAAGATTGTAAAATATCACCACCACTGCCATGGAGTCGGATCCAACCCATAGTGACCCCTCCTTGGGTTTCCAAGGCAGTATCACTACATAAGTAGATTACCCAACCTTCCTTCTGAGGAGTGGTTGGTAGCTTTGAACTGCCAGCCTTCTGGTTAGCAGTAAAATGCCTTAGGCACTATACCACCAGAGCTCCTATCCAATGTCTAGGGTTCACATTTTACAGCTGAATCTAAGAAGTGGTAGAAACGCCTCACAAAAAGATGAGATGAAAAAGTTAAATTGTGGATTTTCAAAATGGAGTCTTGTCAGTAGTCACCACACTAATTAGCTCTAGCATCTTGTTGTTTGTTGTTGTTGTGTGCCATCAAGTCGAACTCGACTCATAGTGACCCCTCCCTTGGGTTTCCAAGGCAGTATCTCTATGGAAGTAGATTGCACAACCTTCCTTCTGAGGAGTGGCTGGTGTGTTTGAACCACCAGCCTTATGGTGAGCAGTCA